>NW_004955516.1:2434479-2437268 GCF_000276665.1 Chinchilla lanigera | reverse complement strand
CTAGTTCTTTTCTATTTTGTTCCCTGAAGGTTTCATTGAGTTGTCTATGCTCTTCTATTTTCTTGTCTATGTCATCTTTGGATATGCTGAACATTTCTTTCATTATTGTTGTCATTTGTTTTCTCACCTGAGACTTTATTTCTGGTCTGATGTCTTCTATGGACTGATGGAGTTCTTTCTTTATTTCAGTTGCTATCATTTCAGAAATTTTAGGTGTATGACTTCTAGGCTCTTCTGTGTTGATGCCTCCTGGACTTGTTTTGGGTGGTGTGGAGGTCTGGGATTGCACTTTGCTCCTTCATTTTTTCATTTTTGAAGAACCAGAGACTCCCTGTAGTGCAGTTTCACTGTCCTGATTGTGTGTGAGTGGCAGGACAAGAGTCTGAAGATCCCCAGTGCTCAGTGTATCTCCTTCGCTGGTGAGTGTTGGCAGCCCAGCCCTGACCAACGCACTATGGGTGTGGTGGGTAGCCAAAGAGGCCCCAGAGGGTGACCAAGTCTTTGCCTGTCTTGCACACTGGTCAGGGAGGCAGAGGCCAGACTCACTGGCCTTCCTGAAGATGTCCGGGGCTCAGCCCAGCCCAGGCAGCACACTATGGGTGTGCCAGGTAGCCACCAAGACCCCAGAGGGTGCCTGAGGTCTCGCCTACATTGCATGCTGGTCAGGGAGGCAGAGGGCAGACTCACTAGGCTTCCTGAAGATGTCCGGAGTTTCACCCAGCATGGGGTGACACACTATGGGTGTGGCGGGTATCCACCGAGGCCCCAAAGGGTGCCCGAGGTTTCCCTGCGTTGCACACTGGTTAGGGAGGCAGAGCGCACAATCATCAGGCTTCTTGAAGATGTCTGGGGTTTAGCCAAGCCTAGAGCAGCACACTATGGGTGTGGTGGGTAGCCACCGAGGCCCCAAAGGGTGCCCGAGGTTTCTCCTGCCTTGCTCACTGGTCAGAGAGGCAGAGCCCAGACTCACCAGGCTTCCTGAAGATGTCCAGGGTTTAGCCTGGTCTAGCTAGTCTTTCCAGAACTATATTGAATAATATTGGTGATAGTTGACATCCTTGCCTTGTTCCTGATTTTAGAGTGAAAGCTTTCATTTTTTTACCCTTTTGTATGATGTTGGCTATTGGTTTGTCATACATGGATTTTATCAGAGTGAGGTAAAGACCATCTATTCCAACTTTCTGTAGGGCTTTCATCATGAATAAGCATTGGATTTTGTCAAATGCTTTTTCTGCATCTATTGAGATGGTCATGTGATATTTGCCTTTCGTTCAGTTAATATGGTGTATTACATTTATTGATTTGCATGTGTTGAAACATCCTTGCATCCCTAGGATGAATCCTATTTGATCATGGTGGATAATCTTGATGATTTGCTGCATTCTGTTTCTATATTTCTATTCTATGTTTCTCTCTTTTGATTGGGTCTTTCCCTGGTTTTGGTAACAGCGTAATACTTACTTCTATGCTGTTGGGAGTAATGTTTCCCTTTCAATTTCATTACAGAGTTTGACAAGTTATGGCAATAGATCTTCTCTAAATTTTTTGTAGAATTCAGCAGTGAATCCATCAGGATCTGAGACTTTCTTTGTTGGTAAATTTTTAATTACATTTTCAATTTCATTGATGATATTGGGTTATTTAGAATTTTTATAACTTAATTCAACTTTGGTTGTTTATATATATCTAGGAATCTGTCCATTTCTTCTGTGTTTTCTATCTCATTAGAGTAAAGATTCTCAAAGTGAATATCAAAGATCTTCTGGATTTCCACAGGATTTGTCATGATTTCAACCTTTTTGTTTCCTAATTCAATGAATTTGAGTCTTTTCTTTCCTTCTTTTGATAATGTTGGCTAAAGATTTGTCAATTTTATTTAATCTTACAAAGAACCAACTCCTTGGTTTATTGATATTTTGTATTGTTTTCTTAGTTTCAGTTGCATTATTTCTGCTCTGATCTTTACAATTTCCTCCCTTGTATGAGCTTTGGGCTTCATTTGTTCTAGAAGTTTGAGGTTCAACATCAGATTGTTTGAGTTCATTCTGTTTTCCTGATGTGAGAATTTACTGCTATTAATTTCCCCCTTATGGCTTCTTTGATTGTTTCCCATAAATTCTAATGTGTTGTATTGGCATTATTATTTAATTGTAGATACTGCTTAATTTCTTCTTTACTTTCATCTGTGACCCATTGGTTTTTCAGGAGGGTGTTATTTAATCTCCATTTGTTTATGGAGTTTTTGTGCTTTCTTTTGCCATTGATTTCAAATTTCATAGTACTATCTTTCAGTAATAAACATGGGATAATTTTAAGTCTTTTTCATTTACTTAAGCATGTTCTGCGGGCTAGTGTGTGGATTATTTTGGAGAACATCCCATGTGCATCTGAGAACATGTACTGTGATGTTGTATGTAGAACACTCTGTAAACATCTACTCAGTCCACTTATTTACATGTTTGGTTCAATTCTGATATTTCTTTATTCATTTTTTTCTAGCTCATCTATCTATTTGTGATAATGGGACATTAAGTTCCCCTATTAAAACTGTGTTGGTGCTTATTTGATTTTTCATATCCATTAATATTTGTTTTATATAGATGGGTGTTTTTGTCTTTGGTGCATATATATTTATGGTTCTTATCTCTTCTTGGAGTTTTCCTTTAACAAGAATGTAATGATCTTCTTTATCTCTTTTTTTTTATTTTAAAGATAAAAGGAGGGAAACAGTAACAGACATACAACATTTTACAACATATCACAAGCACAATACAGACAATACAGAGTTA
>NW_004955516.1:2391600-2427035 GCF_000276665.1 Chinchilla lanigera | reverse complement strand
AAAAAAAAAGAAATAAAAGAAGGAAAACATATTAACAAGCTGACATCCATTTACAAAATAGCATAAGAATAATACAAACAAAACAGACTTACAGATAAAGTTGTAGGAAATTAACAATTGTTGTTGTATTACTTATTGATATCTTCAAAGTGGTTTCTCAAGAAAACAAATAGAGACATACAAGATTGATCAAATAAGTAATCATTAACTGCTCCTTTCTGTAGAGCAATAGAAGACAGTGGTACAACTATGTTAGCTATCCTCTATATACATACTTACATAATTTCCCTTTCTTTCCCTTCTATTTTTCTCAAAGAACAGCTTTTAATATTCTGTTCTTGTATTGAATTTCTGGAAACTTTATTATTCTATGCTTTGGTGCAGACTTATTTTGGTTATGACTAATTGGAGTTCTGTATGCCTAAGTTACTTTATGTCAAATTCTTTTTCCATGCTTTGGGAATTTTCTGCTATTACTTCTCTGAACAGGTTTTTTATGTCGTTTGAGCTAACTTCTGCATTTTCATTGACTTTGATCAGCCTTATGTTGTTTTTCTTTGCATGGTCTTGCAGTTGTTGGGCTACTTTTTTTATAGTCCCTTGCTAGGTTTAAGAGATCTTTCTTTTCATGATTGCTAATCATGATCCTGTCTTCTAGGTCTGATATTCTATTTTCACTTTCTTTCATCAGTTTGTGCAAACTTTCAATGGAATTTTTAATTTCCTGTAAATCTATTTGTATCTGTTTCATGGAAGCCATTTCTTTCCTTTGTTCGGCATTCATGGTTCCCACTATATTTCTATGTTCCTCTATTTTTGTTATCTATGTCTACTCTAGATCTACTGAGCAAGTCCTTCATTATGGTCACCATCTCTTTTTTTACCTGCCAGAGTACTTGTTTTGATATCCTCTACAGTTATTCCTTTTACTGTCATTCCAGTATATTTAGGGAGTTGGCTTCTGATTTTCTCCACTTCATTGTTCCCTTTTTTGTCATTGGTGGTTTGGAAATCTAGGATTGTATTTTGCTTCAGTGTCTTGTTCTTTTCTTTTTTATTTTAATTTCTTTTCTGTGTGGTTGTTTGCATTTTTCTTATGTTAGGTAGCTTTATCACTGCTATTTAAGCTTCCCTAGGAAATGTCTGTTCCTCTGAGATGTCTTCTACTTGTAGCTGGCTGTTGGTCTTTGTGTCTGTCCCAAGATCTTATCTTCCTACTTTATTAGAGATTATATGCTGCTATCAATTTGACTCAGCACCCAGTCCTTTGATATTCAGCTATGGGAATGATTATGAGCCCAGATTATGACAGTGCTGTCATACAAGACTGAACAACTGATTACAAGTATGGCATCTTGGTTAAAGTAGTAAAATTAGTAATAACAATATCATCAAGCACAGTCTAGAAACTGATAATCTGTGATAACTGCTAATTTCATATCTCTAACTATAGGAGGAAGATCAATAGCTCTATTACAACATCCAATATAGACAAAGAATTTCTATGCAGTGGGTTTCCCCTTGTTAAGGTGATTTTTATCCTGTGGGGAATGGGAATTTAAGAAAGATAAGGGACAAAACAGAGCTACAGCTGAAGAGAAATATAATGGAATCAAGGCTGAGGACCAAGGATATCTACCCAAACTTTGGGAAGATGGCAAAGAGGACAAAAGAGGAATAATGGAGCAAGCAAAAGAATATTGAGGCAAAACAAAAAAACTAGAGACAGTGTTCATTCATCTGTAAAGATCAGAGCATACAGAAATACCACTGAGGAAAGAAAGAGACTGGACAGAGAAAATAAACCAAATAATAAAAGTGAAAACCTAAACAATCCCCCATTTTTTTTCTATTTTAAATATTAAATTCATATAAAATCAAAGGGAGTCTATGCTACAGAACATCCACAGGAGAATTGACAGAGGAGAAGAACAAAATAGGATTCACTGCTACAGTAGAGATAGCTTACCACAACTGATCCGAGACTGCACGGTGGGGTTAGAGCAGCTGTGTAGCTGATGGGGTTGGGAGTGCTGCGTGGGGAGTCAGCAAAAGCACCTTTTCACCTCACTTGGAGACTGAGACCTGAACTGGACCAGGACAGTCTTGTGCAGTTGGAGGCAGCAGTGAGAACACAAGACACTTCCTGAGCAACCCACTCCACAGTCATCGTTTGGTGAGTGAACCAGAGCAGCACCCTGCACACAGTATCAGGGAGCAGCAGCGGGTGGGCTGGACTGCAATTTTATCTGAAAGTTTCCAGGGCTTGAACTCCAGCAACAGAACAGCCCCAGGGTTGCTTCAGTGCCAATGTTCAAGAGTGGAATGATGTAAGGGCCATTTAGACATCGTAGACAGCCAGCAATTGGACAGCAGATTAGGGGGAACTTCACTGAGCAACAGGAGCTGGAACCTCTTCTCAATTCTGGTGTATGCCAAAAGCCAGTCTTAACCCTAGCTACAAAGGACTAGAGGCAACCCTGAGCTCTGCAACTGGTGGCACAAGCAGGCAAGTGGTCTTGGCCTATAGCAGGACAAAGGCATTTCATCTGCCCTATGACCAACAGGCAAATGGCTTTGGCTGGCTGCAGACAAGGGCACTCTCCTCAGTCTAAGAACAACTTATGTGAGAGGAGTCAGTGATGTGGCCAAAATTAGCCCTGCACTCAGCAGTAATCCTACATCAGACTTGGTGGAGTTATTCAGTACAGATTCTGGCTCTGACTAGGGAATTAACACTAAACTGGGGGCACCAGAGGAAATTTTTTATATGAATTTTTTCTATTTTAATATTCAAAATAGAAAAAATTCATATGAAAATTTTCTATTTTTTTCTGTGATTTGGCCAAATTAGCATGACAGGCACAAGCGCTCTTGTCCAAGATGGAAATGATCCTATTGAGAGATCCCAGGAAGACCAAATGCAATCCTGAGCATTTAACCAGGGGGATCACAGGGTTTTTTTAGGCTGTGACACAGATCTGAAATGTGCTGGTGAATGCATAATGTTATAAATTTATCAAAACCCACAGAATTTTATAACACAAATAATGAACCCTAATGTATGCAAATTTTTCAAAACATCGACCAGAAGATCAGGGGATCCCAGGATGAAACCTGCACAAAAGAATCTAGTAGTATTATAAATGTTAGACATAACCCCACTGTAGGCATGGGGGTAAAAGATGTTCACCTAAATAACCATAAGGGGTGAAATAAACACTGTATCCTAGCTCATAAAGTTGCATGTCGTGGGGATGTGGGGTAACATGGCATGTGTACTGGGGTGAGGAAATAAATAAATTGATGGGAAGAGCCAGACCTCTCATTGCTGGTAGAGGAGATTCCAGACAAAGAAGGGGAGACTAGAGTGGAATAATCCATGTGGTATCAGGTTAGAGTCATCAAAATGAATGTGAACATATATTTAACTTGACATAGATACAAATGGATGGATACAGAAATAAAGATGTAAGTGCATATGTAGCTTGTATACACATATATTTCCTAGGTTTGTCCTGTAAGAGGGCCTACAAGTAAAGATATTCAAGTACCAACAAGCGCCCCACTAGTGCCCATACCTTGTATGTGTTTGTTTATTTTTGAAACAGGGTCTCCCTATGTAGTTCAAACTGGCCTTGAACTCACAGAAATCCTCCTGCCTCAGCCCTGCAGGCGCTGGGATTATGGGCCTGTGCCACTACGTTTGGCTCAGATCTTGTTTTCTAATAGCACTGTGGAAAGTATAGATAATGAACTCATAGAAGTAGAGGGAAGAATAGTGTTTACCAGAAGCCAGGGAGGCAAGCAGAGAGAACATGAGTGCAAAGTCACAACTAGACAGGGATAGGTTCTGAAGTTCTATTACAGAGGATGGTAAAGTTAAGAATATTGTATTATATGATTCAAAATAGCTAAAGAGAGGATTTTGATCATGCATCTTACAAAAAAATGATAAATGTTTAAGATAATGGATAACCTAGATGTACTGAATAGACTGGTACATAATGTATAAAAGTAGTAAAATTTCACACTGCACACCATAAAAATGTACAATTATTACCTGTCAATTTACAAATGACAATAAAAGAAACTGGGATTTCTTTAGAGACATAACCAGTTCTAGGGCTGGCGCAGGAAACATACAAGATGACTCTGGAGTATCTTGCAATGCCAGTAAGTAAGGAAGTGCTCAAGTAAAACAATGGTGGCATGTCAGAGGGATAAGAAGCCAAGTGGCTTCCCAATGAGTGAAAGTGTAATAATTTGAGGAGCAAAATATATAACATAGTGTTGAACTATAATTCACAATATATTCATAAGTCCATACTGGTAGAAGTAAATGACTGAATAAATAAAAGGAAAAGATAGGATTGTCTGATATAGAATTCCATGTAATTTAAGTAGAGACTCACTCCCTCCTTACAGAAGTAGAATTTAGCCCCTTTACCCCACCCTTTGAGTGTGGGCTCTGCCTAGTAACTCATTTCCAGAGTATGGAAAAGAAAATAGAGTAACTTTACAGTGGGGAAATCTGAAAAACACTTCATGAGGTGACCAAAGTAAATATTAAAGTGATAAATCATGTTGATAATATATACCTTTGATATGATATGATATATGATATGATATGATATGAAGGACACTTTACCTCCATGCCTCTCCTCCAAAGAACCCATACTCTAAGTCTAAGTATGAGGAAAAACTTCAGGCAAACCTAACTTGAAGGACATTTTACAAAACACTTAACGTATATTCCTCAAGATTTTCCAGGTCATCAAAAACAAGGAAAGTTGGAGAAACCATCATAGATTTGCAGACTCTAAGGAGACATGACTGCCATGATATATCCTGGATGAGATCGTGGAACAAATTAGGAGTAACAAAGTAGGAAGTTTAGTTTAGAAACCATGACACTACCACCCAGGCTGAGATTTGTCCAGATTACAGCTTGCAAGGGCAAATTAGAGACTCAAATCTTGACTGCATGATTATATATCCTGTGATTTTTCCACTTTACCCTCTGTCCAGTCTACGTTCTGGGATGCTACCAGAGTATCATAGAGAAGCCAAAGATTATGTGGATCTTCCAATTCCTAGGAAGGTCGATGAGACAAGAGACCATTCCCAAAATCCCAGAAGTAGGTCTTGGCCCAGTATAAAAGCTTTATAAAGGGTTTTTTAAGTCCTGAAGGTAAGAACATCTTTTTATACCCTGCGTACAGAAGGTCAGAAACACAAGTTTCTTCTACTATCAAATCCAGAGAACTTGCCATCTTTTGGTATCTCAAAGGGACTATGGGGCTACACACTGTGTGTGTGTATATGTGTGAATGTGTGTGTGTGCACATGTGTGTATGTGTGTGTGTGTGCATACACAAGTCCTAAATTTATCCTTTATGAAGCATATAGTCCTCTTTCTCTTATCCCCATCTAGAAGTATATTGAGTTCCTAAGGACTGTAACTGCCCCAAGGAGATTTTCCTAAACCTAACAGCAACTGGATCCTATCATGCTGCAGCAAGCCCTTCACAGAGCTCAGGCCTTGAGGGGGAGATAGTGGATATCAGGAGCAAGGCACAACCTCAAGTCATCTATCTCAATTTACTTCAAATCTTTATGATGATTAGATAAAATAATCATTTGGCCTCTAACACCATCACACATCGAGATTTTCCTTTACTCTGTGCTTCCAGCTTGAAATCATTCTTTATTTATTTTCCTCCAGTCCTCTTAGTAGTTCTAGTCCAATCCTGGAAACATAACCCCTTTTGTTATCCTGACACTTCTACTGCTTGTTCCTTACCTCAGCTCAGGGTCTTCCCTTCCTCATCTCCAAACCAGTATTTCTTCTCACTCCTGAGCTCTGCTCATATTCCCCTGAAAAATTTCATAGAGTGTTCTTTAGCATTCTGGAACCTTCTTGGGTACTGAGCCTTTGCAAAACAAGATCAAATCTTGCAACCATGTGTAATTTGTGTGAAAAGATTTTTCTCAAGTACATATGGCCACAAAGAGAACACAGATGCTTATGAAAATGCTTAACTGTCCTTAATAATTTAATTTTTCTAATGCTATAATTCAACTTGATCAGTGCTAATTTATTAATATATTTCACAGACGTGTCCTCCCTCCTCTTACCAACTATTTTCTCCTTTCTAAAATGTATATATTAATTATAATCTCTAGGCCCAGTTGCCTCAAAAGTGAATTAGATGACTTCAACTGTTAAATTAAATTCATGAATGGAAATAATTGGAACATCTACATCTACAGCCTTTGGAGAAAGACATGATTTTCACGGAAAACATCTGATTAAATTACATTGTGATTCTAAGTTAAATTATCCCAGAACTGACTTCCTCGACAGCTCTGATTCAGATCTCCAAAATGTCACACACTGTGACTCATGCTTCCTTCTGAAAATGACAAAACTTCCTCACCACTCTACTCTAAACTGCTTGCTTTGGTCTTCCATGCTCTCAGAAAGAGATTGGTTTGCATGTTATATTTTTCCCATGGTGGGCAAGGAGACCCATCTTTTGTTTCTTCAAAGTCTCACACACACACACACACACACACACACACACACAAACACACACATTAAGGAATGACACACTGAAAATTTGAAAATCAGTACCAGGCAGAGCACTCCCACCCTCCACAACCCTGGAAAAATAATGTTTAAGAATCATAAAGACAAGAGGAAGCTGAATTTTAACTATTTATGCTCCAAAGATATTTGAATGTTCAATTTTCTAAGAAAAGAAATATGTAGTAAACTTGCAAAGCTAGTGTGTCTTTGATCACTATTCAAGGAAGTCTGAAAGCACTTGGATTTTGTAGGTAGTTAATAATTGGTGCTGAGCAGCGCTGATCCATTTCCCTGTAAACTACATTCCTGGTGTCTCTGAAGAGATATTTGAGGAAAGAACTGTTTGGAAACAGAGGAGAGAAGAGGAAAAGAAGAGGTGCGGTTACCAACAATATTTTGTCCTATGGAAATCTGCTCTAGCTGGGGATGGTTACACACACCTGTAATCCCAGCTGCTTAGGAGGCCTAAGAAGGAAAACAACAAGTTTGGGAGTTTGGGCACAGCAGAACAACTTAACAAGACTCTGTCAAAAAATTTTGAAAGACAGGTCAGAGCACCTGCCCAGCATGCACAAGACCCTAGATTCCATCTCCAATACTGCAAAAAAATATGTTCTAGATGGTCCCCCTGAAGACTTCCATTCAAATATATGCCAATCTATATATTATAACTTACAACTCAGCACACTTTAAAAAATACTATTTATTGGAGTTTAAAAAGCACTTGGAATATTAACTGAATATAAAGAGCATATGAAAAATAAAGATTTCTTTTGAGGACAGGGATTTGGGGATCAGAAGTTTAAAAATAGATTTTTATTTTCATAGCTATAATGAATTTGATTAATGCTTTTCATTAATGCTTTGGGAATTATATAATATATATATTACATATAATGTACATAAATTTAAAAATTACATGCTTGTATATTTACACAGCCTTATATTTGTTCTCTCAGAGAGTCTTCAAACCCGATAATTAAGGAGAAAATGACCTTGCTTATTCTGTCTCTCTTACTTGCCTCCCAGCAAGGCTACAGACATCAGTCAGTCTTCAGTTCTAGTTCTTACTCCAGTACTGTATTATCATGGGCCAGTCATTTAATTAAGAGTGGGAAGGTAAATCAGGCAACTTCCAAAGACATTTCCAATTCTGAAATTCTATAGCCCTGAGATTTTGTCTACCTCCACTGGATTTCTCCTCTTTCAAAGGAAATACCACAATGTGTTTCCTATTCATGTTGACACCTCTTACTGTGACCTGGGACCTCAATGGTTCTGCCAAGTCCAAGCCCTAGAAATAGGGTCCTTTCCCATCTTATTCCATCTGGACCCCTCCTCACTGGCAGATCAGTTCGTCTCTAACCTGAGTTGTGAAAATGCAAGGTTAGCCAGGATCTATTGGCAGTACTCTTATGCTCTTTCTGATCACTATTGATTCGCATTGCTTTCATATGATTTTTTATTAATACATGTTTGCAGTATATAACAATTACATTTTTGTGGGGAATTGGTACTTGTACATAACACAGGTTGATTCTTTTTTTTCCCCTTTCCCTTCACCTCCTTTATATTTTTACCGACAACAGGTTCAATTATCTTATAATTCCTTATAAAGTTAATTGTTACACAGTTTAACAACCAGACTAATCAGGCAAAAAATATAAAAGACACATGAGACAATTATACTAAATCAAGGTACCCCTTTAAATACATTGTCCATATTGGAATACAATGACTTTTTTCTCAGGCAATTGTGCAACTGTACTTTTGATGAGAAGGCAAATGGAGCCATAGAAGTTTCCTATCAAACAATAATGGCTTATGAAGTTCACTATTAATGTTTGTTTTTGGAAAATTTTTCCAGATTTCTTAGACTCTGAGAATACTTTATCAAAAAATGTAAGTACTTGTTGGGGGAAGAAACTCATCTTGTAGATAGAATGAAAACTTTCAAGTGAACTAAGATCTCTATTCTGATGGCTTATGAAGTTCTATTCTGATAGTAGTCCACGTCAGTTGCTCAGCTGATTGGGCAAACACTGAGATCCTGTCACTTGCCAGGCACTGTTATGGGTGCTGGAGATATAGTAACAGACTTAACACCACTAAACTAAAGAAGCCTAAAGTCAAGAGACAAAGAGAAAGAAGGATAGAAAGGGAATGGAAGGTAACTGTAGAGCCTAATAATGAACCATTAAGGGAATAAAAGAAAAAGATAGTACAGGTTGTGACTGGAGAGAGTGAGACAAGCTGTTCTGGTTGGGGCACCAAAAAAGAATTTTCTAGAAAGCAATATTCTAGGGAAGATCTGAGTAATGAGGTACAGATCACCTTGTAGCTATTTGGGGGAAGAGTTCTGAGTCGACAGAACAGCAAACACAAAGGTCCTCATGGCCATTTTAAGGGCCAGAAGGAGCACGGTGAGTGAGAGGACAGAGGGGTAGGAGACGGGGCTGGAGAGATAGGCAGAGGTCAGCTCTTGCAGGTCCAGGTGATGTCATCATTATCATCATCATCATCATCATCATCATCATCATCGCAGTTAGTGTTTATTTTGTCCTTGCACAATGCTAATAATTTTCTTGGGATTTGCTTCTTTACTCATTGCATCTACCTTCCGACATTGTTGCTACTTCCAGTCATTCCAAAGTCAATGGTAGGTGCTAGACCCATTATACTGAGCTATATCACTACTCCTTTTTTATTATTTTTAAATTTTGAGATGGGGGGGTCTCTCTAAGTTGCTAAATTGGCAAGGCTGGGATTGAACTTGCAAATCTTGCAAATCTCCAAAAAAGAATCAACCTGTGTTATGTACAAATACCAATTCCCCACAAAAAATGTAACTGTTATATACTGCAAACATGTATTAATAAAAAATCATATGAAAGCAATGTGAATCAATAGTGATCAGAAAGAGCATAAGAGTACTGCCAATAGATCTCAGTGACAGGATCTCAGTGTTTGCCCTCCTCAACCTATCAGAGTACTGCAAAACTTGATACTTTAAAGAAATGTGATGTTAACCGGCTGAACTGCCACTCTTAGATCTCACCAGAATTTACACTGTGGTTGGCATAGTAGGCAGAATAATGCCCCCCCCAAAGAGTCCATATTTTAATTCCTGGAGCCTCCAAATGTGTTACCTACATAATGAAAAGGCCTTGCGGATGTAAGTAAGGATCCTGAGATGAAGAGATTCACCTGGAACATACAGCTGGGTCCAAAGTGATCATAAGAGTCTTTATAAGAGGGAAGCAGGAGAATCAATGTCAGAGCATAACCTTGAGTTCAATCTCTAGTGCTGCTCCTCCCAGTATCACATTTATAGCAACTCTGGGGGATTTTGAGTTACCTTTGCCATTATTCCAATTAGGGATGATCTTTTTTTTTACAAGAAGATGAGAAAATAGATGCCAAGTGCTAAAGTTAGTCTCCAACAACCCTGCAGTGTGACCACAGTAAGCTCCTGATACTCTGTCCAGCATGTTTCTTGTTTTTCTCTAGTGCCTCCAGGAAGAATGTCCTGAAGAAATGTCAGAGTGAATTTTATATGATATGTCAAAGTGACATAAGGAGGACTTAACCCACTGTTACAGGCTTGGAAGATGGAAGAAGCGGTCACCAGCCAAGGACTGTAGACAAACTTCAAAAGCTGAAAATACAAAGAAATCAATAGATTCTTCCCTTAAAGCCTCCAGAAAGAACAAGACCTGGTAACAAGTTGGCTTCAGCTTAGGTAGACTGATTATAGACATCTGCCCTCTCAAATTATAAGAGAATAAATTTGTATTTTTTGGTCACTAAGTTTGTGGCGATTTGTTATAGCAATAATAAGAAACTCATACAGTTTATCCAACCTCTGACAATGCACAGTACTGTTAAATCTCCATCATGAAAACTCATAATAAAAACTCTAAGAAAAATTTGCAGTTTGTGTCTCGTGACCTACTTCTTTGAACTTGCACAATAATTTCTGAATTAATTCCTTCAGACATTGTAGAGAATTATTCTTTCCTACACCCTTTGCCTGTTATGTTGATTTCTTCTGCCACATCAGGTTGCAATTTGTCACTTTCTGTCATACAACAGACTGTTCTGCAAAGGAAAAACATAACATCAAAGCCCAACTTGAGTTTTTTTAAAGGTCAGTGTGCCACATAAAAGTACCTTATCTGTTCTGTGAAGAAGTAGCATTAGTTGGCCACTTTTCTCTGTGTCCATGACAAGGATTCTGTGAAAGTACAGAATTTTTCTTTGGATTACAGGGCCATGTGCCCTATATACTGACAGATCTAGCAATGCTCACTCATTGATGGCATCATTCATATGATGGCATCTATGAGGACTCTCAGGTAGAGTTGTAGCCTCCTAGGTAGGTTAGAGAGGGATTTTAGGGACAGCTTAACTCCACCTGCCATTAGAGCAAATATCTCTGAAACAGATGGTGGGGCTCAGTCCTTTGATAAATTAGATTGGATTTCTCTATGTTTCTGCAAGTTCTCACATTTCCCTAACTGAATACATAAAGGCTGGCTTTGCTGGCACTGTCTTGCAGAAAGAAGGAACAGGCCTCTTGGTCTATTCCTCTTAGAAAAGTCGGACCACACACCCGAGTTCATGTCAATTTCCCATCATTTTGAGCTATGCCAACATTTATTGAGGCTCTGAAGCTACTGTTGTCACAGAGATCAACCAAGCAGACAAGATGCTGATATTCTTAGATGAGATAATTAAATAATTTGAGAGTAATTATCTATATCAAATACAGATTCTAAGTGAAAGACACACACAATTTCTTCTTAATATAACACCAGGCAGCTGGCACTACAGTTTAATGTCCTGTAAAAAACGTTCTTCATTTTTCTTGATTATAGAGGAGTAACAATCACAGGACTTTTAAAAATATGAATCTTTTGTTTTCAAGTTAAACAATTTACTAAAGTGCTTTAATGTGTCAAAAAATCTTTTAGAAAAGAACAACCTGGATAGATTGATATATTTTTCCTTCTGTTATAATATAACCTCAAGTTACAATCTCTCACTTAAACTTCTCTTTTCTTTGAAACAAATGAGAACAGGAAAGAGAAACTAAAATGCTGGGACAAATAGGGAGCTATTTTAGGAGAGCAAAAAAATTCTGCCTGCGTATAATTTCTGAGTATTATAAATATTTCAAATAGATCCTTTTGGAAAGTTCAACACAAAGAAAGTGTATTTAACCTTTAATCAAAATAGTCTCTGTATTTGCTTTTTCCTTCTTGATTCACCACAATGGGAATACAGCAAGTGTCCTTTAATTTAGTAAATTTCTGCCTTGTAAATCAATAGTGGTGGTGATGTTTTTTTACTTTGTATATCAAGTTGCTTAATGGAGATACCATATCCTTTAAAAGTTTGTAAAATGTTGAGCAAACAATGGATACTTAGATGCAAAGTAATGTCTGCCCAATCCAAAAGTTCACACCAAATCCAGGGGCTTTTATTGAAAGATTTTTTTAAGTGGTCAAGATATATTAGACCTGGCATTAGAAGGTCACTAAGAGATTCCAAGGCACTCAGATTTTCACTTAAGTGTAATTCCCTCTAGGAAGACCAGTGGGTAGAAGAGAAATTTCAGTGCTCATTCTCTGCATGAATGTTCTTAGGAAGTATGTTTTCGGGGCAAGATGTTTTAAAGTTAGAAACAGCATCAGGGCAACAGAATGATCTGGGGCACAGACATAAGTTACACGTAGCCCACATGTGACCCAGTTTAACAATGTTTAATTGTTGAACACTTCAAATCACTTGCCACTATTCAAAAGCCAGGAATAGAATCTGACTTTCTTGCTTCTCTTAAAGATCTACACCCCTGGACTTACATTTCCTCTTGGTGATAACTGGCAGGAGCCTCACTGGTGACTACACCTTTAGGCAGGATATGTGCCTGCTATTTCTCCAGTCTCCCTGGGCTGCCTTCACTGCTTTGAACTCCCTATTTGACCTGTGCACTTACAAGTTTTTGAATCTGGGTTGGTGTGTGAAGAAGTCTGGCAATCGTTTTTCTGGTAATTTGAAAGTACTCATGCCAATGGATGGTTCCTCTAACTAGGAAACTTCAGTCCCTCACACCTTAAGATGTGCCTTATCCTGAAATGCTCTTAGGAAAATTCCAGGAGGCTCCTAGTGAGATGAAAGGAATTGACGGGCCTCGGTACATAAGTCATGCACAATAAAGCTATGACAAGGTGCAATTCTCCACAAGTCTTTCATTCTCTGCTCATTTTGAAGCCTTAAACAAAGTATAAAGTAGGTAAAGTTAATGTTTATTATCTTCACTCTTACTTTTTCTCCCCTAAGAAGAATTCACCCCTAACCAGTCAGATTCGCTGCCTGCTAACATGATGTCACAGTCAGACCTTCAATGGCTTCCCAGCCTGCTAGAATAAAATCCAAAGTCCATACCATCCTCTGGCTCCTTACTGTGCTCTAGTTATATAGATATCCTTGCTGTGTCCAAAGCAGACCACACAGGCTCCTAGCTGATGCCCTTTGTCTTTGCTAGTCTCCAGGCCTAGAAAGTTCTTCCCATAGACAAGGATATAACTGGTTTCTTATCCTATTCATGCTTCTACTCAAATCTCACCTTTCAGAGTAGCATTCCCTGACTACCCATATATAGCCCATCCTTCCCTCATATTCCATCACTTTCTATCCCCCTGTTCTGCTTTATATTTATGTTCCTTACCATCAATTAAATATTCTAATGGCAATTCTGACTCTGCATGGTAGCACGACCTTAGAAATGGCTATGTAAGCTGAAATCATGCAAGACGTTAACAATCAATGGAGAAATTATGATTGCTGCATGAATAACCATTAATTTTTTGTCAAAACATGAAAAACTCTTCCACTATCAATTAAAAAGGTAAGGGCTGGGGATTTAGCTCAGCGGCACAGTGCCTGTCATTCAAGCGCAAGGTGGTGAGTTTAATTCCTGGTACCGGAAAAAAAAAAAAAGAAAAAAAAAAAAAGGTATAGATGTGGGCAAAAATTAAAATGACTCACTATATAGCTCAGGCTGCCCTTGAACTTGCGACAATCCTCCTGGCTGTTTCCTGAGTGCTGGGATTACAGGCAGGCCCCATTAGGCCTGGCTCTAAATGGGCATTTCTTGAAAGAAAATTTACAAAGGGCCTATAAGCACATGAAAAGGTGCTCAGTAAACATCAGTGATCATTAGAAAAATATGAATTTAACCCACCATAAGGTTCCTCTTTAGAACTTTAGGGTGGCTATTACAAGGGAGAAAGAGAAAGAAGAGGATAAAACAAATGTTGGCAAAGATATTGAAAAATTGAAATGCTTATGCATTTCTTGTGGGATGTAAAATGACACAATGTGGGAAAAAGTGCAGCAGTTTCTTGAAAATTTAAATAGAATTATCATGTTATTTGTCAATCCCACTTGTAGGTATCTGCCTAAATTATTACAAGGAAAGATTTGACCAAATATCTGCCAGCAATATTCATAGCAGCATTATTCACAATAGCCAAAAGGTGGAAAAATTCAAATGGATAAACAAAGTTGCATATACATACAGTGGAATATTGTTTATCCTTAAAAAAGAATGAAATTCTGGTACAGGCTATGATATCGATATACCTTAAAGATATTATGCTAAGTGAAGTTAAGCCAGACCCATGAGAGCAAATGCTGTACATTTGATTCATTGATTATATGCGTATAAGAACAGACAGATTCATAGAGATGAAGAATAGAATGGGGGCTACCAAGAAGTGGGAGGAGGAGATTGCATTAATGTTTAAGGGGTAGAAAGTTTCTGTTTGGGATGATAAAAAAATTCAAACATAAATGATGTTGATGATTGCACAATAATGTGAATATACTCAGGGTTACTGAACTGTACACTGAAAGTACTACAATTGTGTGGTAAGCATTTTCCCAAAATTAAAAAAGAAAAGGTATCAAAAGTAATTGGATCAATGTCTGCCTTGCTCTTCTCATCATAAAATATGCAGAGATGGCAGAGATTTTTTTTTCTTGGTGAGTACTCATCCTCATTTCTAAGTTTGGATCAGCTATTAACATTTTGTCCTTGCATTTTCAATGTCATGAAATGTCCCTGAGAATCCTTTTAATCTGAAGTTTTTCACCAAAGTTCAGTCCACTGGGACATCATCATCTTTTTTCATCAGAATCACTTTTTCAATTTGTGTCCATAAGTTCACCTTTGCTCAGTTCCTCTGGAAGAAGATCGAAAGCCTCTCAAACCAGAACATCGTGTCCACATTCCCATGGTCAGCTATTTCTTCTACAACTCCATTTATCTACAATTAGAAACCTGTGAAATTACTTGCCTGACAGTAAAACTTCCTGCTATACTATGCAGATAAAATTTGCTGTTGATTCCTGACATAATGCTTGAATATGTTTAATTTTATGCCTTATGTCATATTTCTTTCAAAATTCAGCTAAAGAAATAGCATGAGCCCCAGTCATAACATTAATAACCTGTCAGAAAGTCCATTTAATGGATTTTAAAGGTGAAATAACTCTACAGTTCACTGAATGGTTGAATGTAGTGTTTTGTGGTAAGAAAGCAAATGTTCATATTTCCACTCCAGAGAATCCGAGTGACATGGGGCATCAGATAAGCTTAGCAGTACTTCAAAAGTCAAGTCTTTATGTCTACAGTATCTCTCTACCCCAGGGAAGCACAGAAGCCCGAGGTACTCTGCCATCCTTGTGAGAACTGCAAAATAGATGCACCATAACCAATCAGTGACAGACTTTGAAAGAAATGAGGTGATTTGTCACTGATTATTATTTGCACTTGTCATTTATGCAGTGATTTGTGGACTGGGGAGCTATCAGAAGTTTGTACTTTTGACAATGAAATTAATATATTGTGGTGACAGAAATTGTAATTGTGTTGTTAGGGATCCTGGTGTCAGCTAAACCACAGTAAGGAAAATTCATGCATACCAACCAGAACGATGCAAAGAGCAAAATATATATACATATATATATGTATATATAGTATAATTATATGTAATATATATTTATTTGCTTAACATGTCTCCCAAACTAGAATGTAAGCCACATGAGATGGAGATATCTGTTTTGGTTATAGTTATATCCCCAATTCTTACAACAAAGCTTAGCACAAAGTAGGGGTACAATAAATATTTGTAGAAAAGAAGCGAGGGAAAGAAAGAGAATGGAAGGAAAGGAGAGAGAGAGGGGAGAGAAGGTGTAAAGATCGTCCAGTTAAAGCAACCATCACAAGCAAATGGTAACCAACAAACTGAAATCACTTTCTGAAAGAGATCTAGCTAGCTGATTTGGGGTCTGAAATGTAATCTTAAGCCATTTTGTCTATCTTGTTCTTTCTTTCCCTCCAAAACCTCTTTCAGGTTTTGTATTCACACGAAGATATGAGTAACAGTGCTGTAGGGGCCTTAGTCATTTGATCTTTGCCCAAAGATTAGAGCTTTACCCTGGAAGGCCACAGCCCTAGTGTCAGACCACAGAGGCTGCCAATTTTTACTCTGTCAAACTATTTGAGTTGTCTTTCCTGAGTGTCCTTGTGCGGTGCTATAATCAGAGCATACAGGATGCTGGGGTTTTTCTCTGAGTAGTTCATTCCTCCCAAGCAGGGTTTCTAATTTACTCATAGCGCTCTAGTGTTCCAGCGCAGATGGGGCAGCCTCGCCAAGTCAGAGGGAGAAAGGTCTGCTTTCTGATGAAAAACTTGTGTTTCTGTGACTAAGGACTTAGCTACCTGGTTTAGGATGTACTATTTGTCAGAAAGTGGATCTGGAGGAAATAGCACTCATTCTGGCTAGAAATATGGTTTGCAGTACATTTTTTACTCATGAAATTGAAAATGAGCAGAGTGCCAGTTTAACCTTGTGGTTGGAGTTATGAATGAGCAAGGAAGTTTAAATTACCCAGGGAGGCCATTCCCTTAGTCAGAGCTTCAGAGCATTCCAGACTCCTGTGTCAATTAAAGCATATTGAACTTAAGAAAGTTGAAGCAAACAACTTTTTTTTTTTAAACCAAAAAGCAAGCAATGTTTTATTTGGAGATCTCCCCTCTCCCCGCTCCCCTCTCCCCTCTCCTCTGTGCTCCTCATCTCTCTCTCTTTCTCTTTCCATCTCTCCTCCTTTCTGTTTTCTGCCTCCTCCTTCCTGATTTCTTTCTTTCTTTCCTTTCCCTTCCCTCCATTCCTTCTTTCCATCCTTCTTTTAGGGGAAAATTTGCTATTCTTCATAAGAATAAAACCACTTAAGTAATTATTTGGAAATGGTCTTAGCTAACCTAAAGATTCTTAAATATAAGCTAAATGTTAATGATTGACTCCATGTTTTAATTCATTTAAAATCCTTTTTTGTGTGTCCTTTCCTTCATTTTCCTATCTCCATGCTGTACCCTCAGATCGCTACACATAGCACCTCCCACAAATGGTCCAAACCTGAAAAAGAATGAGCATGACTCAAGAGAGAATTGTGAGGGATCACCGGTGCCTGAGCCTTTTCTTGTTCAATGCTTTTACAGAAGGTTTGGTGAAAAGAATTAGTTGCCTGGAAGCAGCCTTGGATTTGGTACATTTCCAATATCTGTGCTTTTCCTTGGTTGTCATTAGCATAAATATTTGAGGATCAACAACTAAAAGAATTTGAAAAACGTATCAACTGAAGATTTTTGTCACAGACACTTCATTTCAACTGGCATCTTTCACTCTTTAAAAGGTCTCTCATTTTAAATAGCACTTTATTCCTTTGTCCTATTGAGCTTCAAGTATGTGCAAAGTGCTGTCAGGAAACACAAAGATGGGTAGGACCTAGCTCTTACCCTGACCATTGAAAACCAGGAACACAGATAAGATTCAAGCTGGCAAAAAACTAAATGAGAATACTGGGCCAAACTAGTTGTAAAAGAAAACACTTACAAAGAAGAAAAGGCTCATGCAGGCCCTGTTTGATTTTCAAGTTCCTGTTATAGACAGAATGTACCAGAGGAGGTCTGCAGAAAAAGGGAACACATTTAAAGTTGTGGTCAGGCCAGGATGTAGACAAGAGTTCAAAGCAGAGATGCATCTGGAAGGAATAGGAAGGCAGGGCTGCAGGGGTAGGTATTTTAAGTAAAGACTATTTGAACAAACAAGGTGATTGTGTGGGTTGTGCAATGCCAACTCTAAGGGTTACCATTCATATCACAGTTTCTGTATGGGACATGATCTGCGTGGCCATTGCTGGCAACCCTGGGAAAAAGGCCTGAGAGACAGAAAGTGCAAAACCTCTTCTGGAAATTTAAAAAAATGTAGACTTTTTATCCTGATGCAAGTCCTCAGAGGGCAGGAACAGAATCTTGTCTTTGGTTTCTCGAAGCTTTGCAGTATGTAGCACATATTAGGTATGTGATGAATGCCTCCCAAATGAACCATAACTCGGTGTTGCCCAAACCCCACCAACTGGTTGTATGAATGAGGATAAGGTCATGAGATGGGAATGGCTCAATTTCTTTGATAAGCCTGGAAAATATTGGCCTCAGCACAAAAGCTATCCACCTTGCAAGTCATTTCAGTTATTTCCAAAGCCTCGCAGGATGTTTTACATGTGCTCACCTCTACTATTCTCTCCTTTTCTTCTTTTCTGGCCTTTAGCCAGTGTTTTGAAAGAGGCAGCAGCTCAGTCATGTCTACTCTGTGGAGCCTCTAAACTTTGCCTCTTCCCAGGTACACATGAAGTGTCCTGAAAGCTGCTATCATGGAGGCCATGATGGCATCATAATGCCTTCTGACCCTTGGGATTAAAGCCTCATTGATTCTATGGAAAAATTGAGAGAATAGCCTTTTGCCCACAGGATCATACTTACAGTCATGATGTTATATCCCATTTCTGTGTCTGAAACAGAAGTCCTTAAAACAATGTCTTCAGTTCCTGGTTGCCTGAATGCTAAGTAGAAGACAAACACCATGGCTATCTTTCTACACACCACCTCTGTCTTTCTCCTTTTGCAAATAACGCACATTGAAGAGTGTGAGGTGTGTAGGGAAACATGAAATAGTTCATCTTAGCTAGAACAAAAAGTATGCAGAAGTTAAGGAAAGCAAAAAATGGAGCTAAGGGAGAATTGAATGAAACAGAGAATGCATGAGTACAAACTCTTAAATGTTAGTGGAAAACTTTAAAAGATTTGTGATTGGAGCCACAGTTTTACCTTTAACTATGGAGGAAAGCATCATTATGCCTGGTGCTTTGGGCTGAACATGTGCCCCCTGCCTCCGCCACATTCATCCATTTATCCACCACATTTATCCATGTATATGTTGAAGTCCTAATCCCTGATGTGATGGTATTTGGTGTCTGAAGGAGATTCTTTGGGAGGTGATTAGGTCATAACTGTGGAATCGTCATGAATGAGATTAATGCATTTATAAGAAGCGACAAGATATTGAGGAAATCACGTGTTGTTCCCCCACAGACACACTATATGAGGATACAATAAGAACATGGGCATCTTTAAACCTAGAAGAGGGCCTTCTTGAGAATCTGGCCATGCTGGCACTCTGCTCTTAGAATTCCAGAACTGTGAGAAAATATATGTTTGTTGTTTAAAATACTAAATCTATAGTATTGCTTTATAATAACTTGAGCTAACACAGCTGGTTAAAGATATAAGAAATTCTAGGCAGAATAAGATAGTGGAGTTACACAGAGCTAGGTTTGGGTTTCAATGAACTTGTTAAGTCATTCAACCTCAGAAACTTTTAGTTTCTCTGTTTATAAAATAAACATACTGCTTACCTTTTGAGATTTGTTTTGGAAGTCTGTAACATTAGTGTGTATAAAATGCTTACCACAAAACCTGGCACACAATGAGTATTCTAATGAAATGATCCCCGATAGCAGTATATTGTAAGGAAGTCTCAATTATGATGTCCCATCTCATCAGGAATCCCCAAAGATGCTGTATAATAACTTAGAAAAACTGTAGAAAACATTGTTTTATTGGGTGCTCTGTATCTTCTCTTTTCTTACCCAGTGGCCCCCAAATCAACTAAGGACTCAATTTGATCAATTAATTCACAAAGTTGTGGTGGCATCTGCTTTTTTGCATAAATCTCAAAAAAAAGGAAGTGCAAGAAATGACTGGGGGTAGAAATTCAGGGTTCAGTAGATGTTTATGCAAGGGTGGTGGTCTTTTAAGTGTGAGCTTTTCTTCCTAATCCTTGATACCACATCCTTAAGATGACTCATTGTTCCAGAGTTGATTTTGGATACAAAAGACTCCAGGCTTTCACTCCATTGATGATTCTGTGGATTTTAGTTGAAATAGTCATTGCAAAAAATCTCACACTGGACATCTGTAGATGTGGCCTATAGTTACCCATCCACCACGATTTTTTAGCACTCTTTTCTAAGAAACTAGAACATATTGGGTTCCAGGACAGGTTCTATTTGCCAAGAATTGCTAAGCTATTTGAAAATGAGTTCCTATTTTATTAAGTACCTTCCAAATATTCGGAAATGAGTGACACCACTCTTTCCTTTCTGGGTTGTGTTTGCAAGTCTAGAGGTATCTGAGGAAGGTTAATTTTGCATATGTTATTTCCTCTGACAACTTCCAGTAATATAAAGAAGAAAGCTTTGGGGGGTGTACAATTACCCATCCTAGCCATTTTGTGACATGTAGTATATTTAAGAATCATTCATCCCCAGTAGCACCAGAGCAAGCATTTCTTGACATTGTCTACATCCCTGAAACACACAAAACCCACCAAATCTTGTCTCAGTCTGAAAGCCAACTGTGGGATGACAGACTCTAGAATAGAGAAAAAGGACTATACCACATCTGCATAACTGGAATAAGATTCAGGAAAACTGAGTTTTTCATTATCTCTGCCCAGAGCTTGTAACCTGGGAGAAGAAAGCTCTCAGGAGCCTTCTCACAATATATATTTTCTGTTGCCCATGGACCATCTGAAGGAAAGAAGGAAAGAGTTTCACACTGACTGACAGTAACAAAGCAGCCACCAATAATACTCAGACATGTAGTCTTCTCAAATACAAGGGCTGTAGCCAGTATTGCTGACATTTCAGGAGACCGGGAAATGCCAGTGGGGTTCTACTGTCGGAGGTGGAGTTTCCTCTGAGGAAACTCTCAGGAAGTAGCAAGTGTTTTCTTTTCCACTGCTTGAAGGTCAACCCAAATCACTTCTTCCTCAAATAGATCTCAGTTTCATAGGCTCATAAAATGACCAAGTTAGTGTCTTGGTTTATGAAGCTTGTTAAGGGTATGAGAGTGACTCAGGCTTTCCCAAGTTCCCTGCTTATTCAGTCCCAGGAATATTTAAATGAGAGCTGAGCTTAAAATAGCAACTCTTTTAAAAGGGCTTAGCACTGACTCCTGAGACTTTCTTCTAGAAACCCTTCTTACTGTTCTGTTCCAGTGGTCACTGCTTTGAAAGTCCGTGGTGACATATGCTTGTGTCTGATTAGTTTTCATTTTCACCCAGGAATATTTATTACACTGGGTAAAACTAGAGTGCATGAAGGCTGATGAGACTATCTTAAATTCTTTTTTCTCTTTTTTGCTCACTAAGAAAATGTGTTGGCAGAATCTTATCTCCTGCACTGAAATAGTTCAAAATTGGCCTATATGAATATCTCTGCTTGACAGATATTTGAAGTACAAAATTCTTCATTAAAGTTTCTCAGAGTACGAAAATTCCATATTATTTTCTTCTTATTCTATGAGATACGAGCAAATCAATTGTGATCATTCTATGACATTATGTCAATGACTCTCAAAAGTTTCATTCTTGAGGTCCAATTACCTGCTGTAACTCTCCAACTGAATGGTTCATAAAAAGCCTAAACTCAATGGTACTAAAAGTTCATCCTTACCTACTCTGCCTTCTGTCTCCATCTCAGCTAATAACATGACATTTGCCCATTTCATCAAATTGGAAAGCCAAGAGGCATTTATCCTCGTCTTCCTCTCATTCATTCTCAGCATGCAATTGGTCACTGTACATTGCTGTTTCACTTGCAAAATTGCTTTCTAGATTGATCATCATGCTTTCAGGTGACTTCGGCAACTTCGTGCAAAGTCTTCTTGCCACCTGCCTCCCGTAAAGAGTCTAGGATCCACATTTGATCATGTCATTTCCACCCTCTTAAACCTCAGGCTGTGGGAAGATTTTTATCCAGACTCCCAGCTTGGCACTCAATTCATAGCCTGGCTCCAACTACTTCTGTAGCTTCCTTTCCTGTCATGCTACCCTCCAATCCCTAGAGCTCAGCTGCAGTCAGCTTTTCACCACTATAGAACTAGGGTTTGACCTTTACCCACACTTATCTTGGCTTAACTTATTCTCTCAAATGCCTCTTCCTTCCAATTTCAGCCCAGCCAAATACTACCCATCCAATACCCATTTCAAATGTGTCATCCTGGGAGAAGTCTTCCCTGGCCTGTTCCCCAGTCTTGATTCAAGTTAATGACTCCCCATTTCACAATGTTTCAGCATTTTATTCAGCTCTGTCCAATAATAAAGTACCCACTCAACATATGTGAGCACTTTTCAGTATGTTCCCTGATGTAAATATATATATATATATATATATATATATATATATATATATATATATATATAATTTTCACTGGCATATAGCAATTGTACATACTTATGGGATATCACATGACATTTCAACACATATATGCAATGTCGAGCGACCACATTAGGGTAATGGGTATATCCATCACCTCAGACATTTATCATTTATGTTGGTAACATTTTCCCTGTTTTATAGTTCATTTTACCCCTGGCATTCAGTAACATTGATAAAAGGATTAGTTGATGGACAGATGGATGACTGTGTGTTTGGGTGGGTGGAGTGGTAAAGTTTAAATTTACAGATGTGGGAAGGCATTGGAGAAAAGGCACAGTAAGAAAATGGACAAAAGGGGAAAGAAATAAGAAATAATGCCTCCTCATTCATTTACTTAAAATCTTTTATTCAGTTCACTTACTTTCCTCCAAGCACAGTTATAATGGACATTTATCTTTTTAATATTCCCATGCCCCTGTATTTAAGAAGTTGAGAAATTAAATTTACCTTCCAAATCTGCTTACTGAACTCAGGGAAAATGTTTTCCTACAGTTTATTTGTGGAAAGTTTATTGTCCCTTAAAAATTTTACGGCAAGCTGAAGTACTATGAGCAACTTCCTCTTTCAGAGAAGACGGAGTAACAGGGAGAAAATTTATCCTTCCAACTTAAAGCACTGGACCAAATAAACAAACAAGCTGAGTGTGGTGACACGCACCTGTAATCTCAGCACTCCAGACGCTGAGGCAGAAGAATTTTTGGTGAGATTGAGGCTAACCTGGGGAACATAGTGAGTTCAAGGTCAGCCTGAACTACATAGCAAGATCCTGTCTCAAAAAAAAAAATTAAAAACCAAAATAAACAAAACAATGGTTTTCAAGACATTGGATACCAGATAAATAGAGACAGTGATTCCTGCAAAGCAAGAAACAAAAGCAGTGAACCCTACAATTACCTCTCTTCACTGCCTGGAAAGAGTGTCCAGGTCACAGTTCTGTGAGGGGTAACTTAGGCAGCCTCAGAAGATTCCATACACTCATACATTGAAGAAACAGAGCCAATAATCTGGGGAGACAAAGGCAGCTAGATTTCAGTTTAGAGAAATGGGGAATGTTTAGAATCACTGTAGAGAGTCCATGTCAGGTATTCAGCAGAGTACTGATCACCACATACATACAAGGAAGCTATGCAAGCTGGGGAAAGGACTGCCAGAAAGGTTCACAAGCAACATGTCCAGTATTCACAGAGCCAGGGATAACCAGCAGTGCCTGCTCCCATCAATCTAGGGAGGGTAGCAAGGGAGGTGAGATGACAAAAAGGAATTATAAAAGGGCAGAAATGTTAAGTTTTTGGAGGCTATAGATTTGTTCACTCTCTTGATTGTGGAGGTGATTTCATTGCTATATATACATTTGTGAGAACTTATCAAACTGTATACTCTGAATATGTGCACCGTATTTTATATCAATTATACCTCAATAAAGCTATATAAATAGTGATTATATGGTAGTAGTATCGAGTTTGTATTGATGATTCTTTTCTGTTTTGCTTTAAATCAGTAGTTCATGATAAATAGTTCATGTAGATGGGCACTCATCCATTGTTTGTAAAAGTGTTCAATTCAAATGTAAATAACTATAAGCTTTTTAAAAATTGAACAGCTAACAAAAATATTTTAATCATATAGCAAAGTAAACCATGGGCAGTGTCTTAGTCCATTTGATCTGCTATAGCAAAATATCATAAACTGGCTGAGCTATATAGCAGAAATTTATTTTGCACAGTTTTCTAGGCTTGGAAGTCCAGGATGGAGGCACCAACAAATTAGATGTCTGCTAAAGATCCCCTTCCTCATAGATGGTACCTACTTGCTGTATGTTTGCAAGGTAAAAGGGGCAAGCTAGCTCCCTGGTGTCTCTCTTTTTTTTTTTTATTGGAGAATGTTTGTAATAGAGAATAGTGATGTTCACTTTGGGGAATTGGTACATACATATAACATACCTTCATCATTTTCAATCCCTTTAACCCCTTCTCTCTTTCATAGCTTCTCCTCCAATCTCCTTCCCCATCTCTAGGAGTATACCTTGAATTTTCTTCAAATCTCCTTTATTTTATTCATTTTTTATTTATATTTTAGCTTTCTCATATAAGAGAAAACATGCAATCTTTAACCCTCTGACTCTAGCTTATTTCACTTAGCATGATGTTCTCTAGTTCTATATATTGCCCTGCCAATGACTTGAATTCATTCTTTTCATGGCTAAATAATATTCCAGTGTGTGTGCATGCACCACATTTTCTTAATCCTTTCATTTTTTTGATAGGCATATAGGCTGTTTCTACAGCTTAGCTATTATAAATTGTTCTGGGGTCTTTGTCATAAGGTCTTTATCTGAATTATGAGCTGATCCCCTCCCAAAGGTCCTAACTCCTAATATCATCATCTGGGTAGTTAGAATTTCAGCATATGAATTTGAGGGGTGCACATGCATTCACTCCATTGTAAATAGTGAAACAGGAGTAATCTGGAAGGAGGGTGAAAGGTAAGATATTTCTGTTCCTGATAGAACTCCAGGGTGCAGCATTGTCTCACTAGAGTAAAACCCAAAAGAGTTAATAAAAACTCAGAGGTATGATAGACATTGTGAAATGAAAGGAAAACGCTCAGGGGTAAAGGGCAGCTGGGATGTGGGAAAAGAGAAGGGAAAGAAGGAGAAATTTTGTATGTATGTATATACAGGATAGTTAGCATAGTTGTTCTACTGTCTTCTATTTCTTTGCTGAAAGAAACTGTTAATAAGCCCTCGATTGATCAATATTGCATGTCTCTAGCTGTGTTCATGAGAAACTACTTTGAAGATATCAATATGTAATACAACAAGCATTGTTAATTTCCTGCCACTTTGTTTGTAACTCCGTATTGTTTGTATTGTGCTTTGGCTATTTTGTAAATGGTTGTCTGTCTGTTAATGTTTTCCTTCTTTTATTTTTAAAATAAAAAAAAGAAAAAGAAAAAAAAGAACTCCGGGGTGGAGGCCACTACCCCTTCACGGGCTCCTCTCAGCCTGTGGGAGAGGCCTAAAGTCTGGGTCATCTCTGAAAAAGAAATCTCAGAATTTCTCACACATTTTTCTCTTTTTTGTGAAATGAATAGACCAGTTTTATAGAAAAGCAGACTGAGAAGCTTGGATAACTCCCCAGATCACAGGTATGGTTGAGAAAAGGGAAAAATCAAAACTGTATTAATATCCAATTTAATGGGGTGGGTGGTATTCTTGAACTCAACTAAATCTTCCCTGTCTTGCAGTGAGCAGGTGGTATTTACCAGAGTGGATGTGGGGCAGATTAATATTCCTAAGAGACAAAGACAATCAGAATCAGCAGGAACTATACTGACACACATTTTTTGGCTGGGGGGGGGAATGGGTCATGGGGCAGCACCGGAATCAAGTAGAAGAGAATTGGATCAGCTACAATTTTTCTAACAGCATCAACACATTCTGCAGTCACTTCAGGTTGGGGTTAGAGAAAGAGGGGTGTGTGTGGACACTGCTGTGCAAGTCTTTTTTTCCTTGTTCTTGTGTATTTTCTCCTCTTACAATATTGAGATTCTTTCCTTTCGTATGTTTTTAAAAAATCATTATGGAAAGTTTTGATTCTGATTCTTCCTGTTCCTTTATTCAGTATTCACTAAGTATTTGGCCTTCTTTGGACTACATTTAGAAGCCTAACCACAGACTTAAGATACCAGATGACGGGTGGCATTTGCCTGTGAGAAACAGTATGTTTAAAAGCAACGAATAGTTTTTAGGCATTCTCTAGGAAGCTTCAATATTGTTTCCTTTGCTTTCTTTTCTTGAATGACAGTCAAAAATAATTGTTGTGGCAGATCATACAGAAAAGGTTGATCAAAACTGAAGATGGTCAATTTGAATCGACATTTATTTAAACCAGGTGTGGACAGGCTGTGCTTGGCACTGGCACTGTCAGAGACACAGATAGGTAAGACTGAGGCTTTGCTCTGAAGAAGCAGTGGCCTGTTTGAGAAGAAATAACCAGTAGATAAATTCTGGAACACAAAATAGATTGAAGTAAAGATCTAAGGTTGGATTAGCAGATTTAAGCTTAGAAGGAATTGTGAGTTCTCCCTAGTCTTGCAGGCCAGTGAAATGATAAAGAACTCCAAGGCTGCCATGACAGCCAAAGTTACAACAGAACTTCAAGGGGCATAGGCGGAAGAACAAAGGGCAGGCTGGGTTGCCAGGATCCTGCTGGTAGGAGGTTGTGGTAGAGTATTAAAAATATCCTTCTATGAATCATGCCTTCCTGTGTCCACAGCCCTTTGCCATGTGGCTTTGCTGCTTCTCTCATCAAAAGGTGGTGTTTCTTTTCCCCTCCTGTTGAATACGGGCTGATCTTATGACATGCTTTGATCAATGAAATTGTCAAATTTACATGCTATGAGCAGAGCTTATTCAACATAATGAGTACTTTCTGGTTCCAGGTCTTCCTAAATGCAGGAACAACATTTGCTCAAAGGCTGAGGGTGTAGCTCCATGGTAGAGCACTTGCCTAGCACGTATAAGGCCCCAGGTTTCCATTCTCACCTCCAGAAAAGTTTTCAACCCTCCAGTCCCTTTAAGCTGTTACTATCTCTGCTACCTTTCACTGTCAAATGTTTGCTATCTCTCTAGAATATAGATGGGGCTTTGTGATTAGTCTCATTTGTGGAACTGCGTAGAAGTGATGTTTCACTTCTGGTTTGAGGCGGTTAAGAGGTGCCTGGTCTGTGCTCTCTCCACCAACCCCCTTTCCATGAGTGGGTATCACAAGGTGACTATGAAGCCACGGTCAAGATAGTAGAGCCCCACAACAGAAGGAGCTTGATCCTTTGAATTACTTGCTAGAGCAGAGTTCTTCTGGCAGATGACATTACACTGTGGTATGAGGAAGAAACAAGAATGTATTGTACTAAGTCATTAAGGCAATGTTTGTAAGAACATCTCATATAATCAGTTACAAGTATGTAAATGTTTAACACCTGCATTTCCACATGAGAAAAACATGAAACCCCAATTTGTAGTGTTTGCTGATTTCTGTGGTGTAAATATTCACACAATGGCTGTTTTCAAACTACCAAAGTGATTTCACTGAACTTGCAGCTGGAAAGAGATGCTAACCATTGACTCTTTTGAACCCATCAAAACCAGCTCCAGCACAGCAGTGTGTATAGCTTGCCATGATTAATTTACTCTGCAACGTTCAATACTGGCTGGGTTTGGTTAAAATCTAACCAGTTTATCATATGGAGCACCAGACTGGATAAAACCCAGGTCACCCTACCATCCTGTTGACATTTAGTGACTACATTGATCTGTGATTTAAGCATTTAGTTACTAAAATTTTGGGACTTTTTGTGAAAGGAAATCCAATGTATCCTTAGCACTTGGCACTGTGCCCTGAACATGGCAGGCATTAAAAAAGGTTTGCATTCTTTCGGCAGTGCAGGCGGCTGTGCCCCAGGCCAGTGAAAGGAGTCAATTTATCAGAATTTTACAGATCTCTTCTTAGCACCGCCCAACGCAAAACAATTAGGACTTAGAAACTGCCCCAACTGGTGCTAGAAGTAACTGCGTTCAAAGGGGAGTACGCAGGAGAGAAGAACAGAAGAAGGAAGGAAGGGGAAGCAGACAAACGATGAAACCCTGCCAAAAAATGGAAGAAAAAACAGAAAATGAGAATGAGCCAAAATGTGAGGAAGAACCAGAAACTGAGGAAAAACCAGAGGAGGAGAAAGAACCCAAAGAAGAGGAAAAAGCAGAAGAAACTTTTAGAGAGAGGTTGATTCAATCGCTGGAGGAATTTAAGGAAGATATACACAACAGCCATTTAAGCAATGACGATAAGTTTAGAGAAGTCAATGAAATAGATGAGATAAGGCGCGTAAGAAACAAACTGATCGTGATGCGTTGGAAGGTTAATCGAAACCATCCTTATCCCTATTTAATGTAGTTTGATTTCCGTGTTATTTGATATTAACATTGCCATATAGCTTTCCTTTTTATTACCATTTTCCTGATATATCTTTGTTCATCTTTCTACTTTTAGCCTGTTATTTTTAGTGCTTTTAGAGGTATCTTTTGTTATCTGCATCTCACTGTTTATTGTATTTTGAACCAATCTACAAGTCTTTATGTTTTTAAAATTTTTTCTTAGTACATGTTTTCAGTGCAGAATGACGATATTCCTTGTGGGGAGTTGGTGCTTGAACATCACACATCTCAATTCTTTTTTCATCCCCTTTCCTTCCCTCCTCCCTCCCTCCCTTCTGTCTTTTAATAGGAGAACTTTACTCATTTGTAAAAGAGAAAAGTTTCCTGATATGATAAAAAATGAGAAAAAGATTACTAAGTCAGTCGTGTGTGAATATATTATTTTTGAAAGGTAAAAATGCATTTGTATATAACATATATGCATATAAAAACTTGTGAAGGATGAAAGATAAAAAAAAAAAGGTTTGCAAAATTGAATTCTCAAAGTTAGTTTTTACAAAATCTGGGGATTATTCAAACCTCATATATACTTTTTGGTATTACTCTGTAACAGTGTAGACTAAAAATGTGCAGAATCCAAATAGACCAAATATGCTTTTCTGAAACTTAAGTACATATATAGTTGCCTTTGGTATACGGGATTGATTCCAGGACCCCCATCAATACCAAAACCTGTGAATGCTCAAGTTCCTTCTATAAAACTTAAAATGAGCCTACACCCATATACTTTAAATCATCCTATACTTTAAATCATCTCTAGAATTACTTATGACATCTAATGCAATGCAAATGCTGTTTAAATAGTTGTTATATTGTATTGTTTATGGAACGACAAAAGTCTGCATGTGTTCAGTGTAGACACAATTTTTCCAAATATTTTTGGGGATGGGGCTGGGGATTTAGCTCAGCGGCAAAGCGTCTGCCTGGCAAGCACAAGGTCGTGAGTTCAGTTCCTGGTACCGGAGAAAAACCAAAAAAAAAAAAAAAAAAAAAAAAAAAAAATATTTTTGGGGATGCAGAACCCACAGATAATGGTAGACAAGGTGCATATATATTTTTCTTTTCTACACATTTATTTTTACCAAACACAATAACATGAATGTTTGAAACACTTATGATACAATTTATATTCTTTAAAGTTGGTTTGTCAAATGCAAACATATATCTTGGCTTACTAGCTGCAATCCAGTGCCCTTCCATATAAAAGGAGATGATCTACATCTGCGAATTCATGACATCAGTGGACCTGCAAGAGTATCAGAAGGGAAAAATGTAATATGTTCTAGACTTAATTATCTAATCATTTAGCTTCTTCCCATCTACAAGTTTGTTTTGGAAGTGGGACCTCAAAATAATCAAAGGAACCAGGAAAACCGGGTCTTTAGAATATTGGAAAGGAGGTTAAATATTTTAAACATATTCTAACATGCATAAAGCAGAACAGAGGGCAAATTGATTGTCAAATCTTGTAGAATGATTTTTCCTTCAGGCATAAATCTTCCAACAAATGGCAGCAAGGTTTAGATTACAAAAAGCACTTCTGCACGTTCACTCAAGTCTTTTCCTTAATGTGACAACTTTAGGAATGTATATATATATATATATATATATATATATATATATATATATGACAAGTTACATTCTTTTCTTCAATTCTATGCTTTGTTGTGTAAGTAATTAAAATGTGAATAATGATGAATCACAGGTTGTGTGTAGATTCCATCACTGAAAAGAAGGGGGAGGATGTTTCTACAAGAGATCAAGCATAAGCCTGAATTGTAATTTTGACCAGAGACCATGTAGGCCACAAAACAGACGTAAGATGTTACAAGAAAACCTTTTACAAAGCAGCAGAAAATGTAGCTTGTACAGTTTGTTCAAAAATGTCACCTTAAAATTGGAGTCTGTGTTCTCTTTAATAAGTTTGCAAGACATGGCCCTGAGGGTATTTTTTACATTTCTGAACCAGACTCTCAAAACATGTAATACTTCTTAAGGAAAAAAATGACATTAACTTTGTAACAGACATCTTGTAAAAAGAACAAACATGGGAATGAACTTTGCTTATTCCTTAATATGGGAACATAAATTTAGAGCAAACTCCTTGTATTAGCTGAGATTTCAAATGAAGAAAATCTAGTTTGCCAAAAGGACTAAATACCTCTGGAACTCATAGTACTGCTGATTATGTAACTTTGATTCAACTACTAAACATGCAGAACACATAAACTTGCTAAAGGAAATTTTAAGGCAAAGAATAAACTTCTGGGCATGTGAGTTCAGCCTTCCTTGGATCATGGGCAAAATCCTTTTCAGTAGCAGTTTTCATAACAGTTATGCTTCATCAAGCTCTGCTGAGGTAAAAAAAAAAATTTAGGGCTTATCATCTCTTTACCAAAAGAGAAAGTATTTATTTAGATAGCAATATGAAGTTGTAATTGTTTAAAATGGAGAATATTCAGCCTAATACTGAAGTGTGAAGTTTTTGGTTACCTACTATATTTCTATATTTTATGGCTCAACATGAATTACTTACCTATTTAAATCTTGTTAACACACGCTTACTTTGTTTCAAATTATGGGTCTTTCTAAAATCATTTATGTTTTTCTTTTGGATACTAGAACAGTGCTCTCTGGAAATAGATTTCCCCCAGTCACTACTGATTCTTTCAGGACCTTCTATAAGACTACATGAAGGTCTTGAGACCTTGTAACATTCTTTAACATTCCTATAACTAAACACCTTCATACTGAACAGAGTTCTGTTATGCTCCATTACACAGAACCAAAATGTATTCATTAGAGAAAAACCATTTGGCAGTATATAAGTTCATAAATTGCAAGTTTCTGTAACACTTACACGGATCAACAATTGCACAGGACTAAACATGTATGTTACTGATAATATTAATAGTTATAGGAACAGCAAATAGCTGTTAAAACAAGACTTGTTTGGACATTGACACTGTTTTATTCTACCAACACAAAAGTCACACATCTGAGAGATTGTTTTAATTTTAATGTTAGGTCATCTTTTGGTCAAGCATAGAATTAGATCCACTCCAGAAAAAAGGGTATTCTATTAAAGATCATGAGCAGATTAACAAGAAGATAGCCTTTCAGGACACTAGAAAGATGGGCACAGAGAATGTCCAGGGACACCTGAGCACTTGCTGTGCTTTAACTTTCTCTCTTCCTTCCTTCTCTTTTTAAGTTTTTTTTTTTTTTTCAGTAATAGGGGTTGAACCAGGGCCCATGTGTTAGGCAAGCACTCTATCACTGAGCTACATCCCCTGGTCCCCAGGATCAGCCGTTTTTATAAAAATTTTAAGACAGGCTCTAAGTTGCTCAGGTGGACCTTGAACTTGTGATCCTTCTACCACAGCTTCTTGAGTAGCTGGGATTACTAGCATGCACCACTGTGTGTAGTGTTTTATCCTTTACATAAGCATGAGACTTTGCTGATGCTGAGTTTAGCTCAAGTCTCACTTGTCTGTCCACTCTCCATTATACCTCTAATGTTCTAAGATATTTCTAAATATTTCCTTCTAAGAACATACTCTATTTGTGCAAATATTTCCCTAGCAGGACATGGCATAATTAAGAAATGAATTTCTCAGAGTGAAAAAGCAAAACCCAAACAAACTTTGGGAACATCAAGTATAGCTGATGGTAGAGAAATATATAAACACAAAGGGCATAAATAAAATTTATATGTTAATTGCTGATGCAGTCGGCTTTCTTTTCCCACTCAGCTTCTCCAGTGCTCACAGAGAATGTAAAGGTCTGCTCTTGGGAATTCGATCAATTCAAAGGTAAAAATGATATTACCATTGATTTTGTAACAAAATGGATCAGGCAGATTACATTATAGTGTCTCCCATAGTTAAAACTTCTACTCATGTGAATAAAGCTGTATTATGTATTCAGACAGACAAGAGTTATCAAATAACCTTTGCTGAGAGAAGAAAAAAAGTATTTAAAGACACTCTCAGAGAGACATCCATGAAGCAAAAATAAGATGATATGAAAAAAGAACATTCAGGATGCACAAAATGTTGGTGAACTGTTAGAAATAAAATAAAACCTTTAAAGAAGTTAACAAAGTAGCTCATAAATGGAAAAAAGTATTAAGGGGTTAAAATAAGAGAAAAAAGATTCAACTCAGCAAACCCCAATCTCAAAAATCAGTGCTAATTTTGTAGAATAAAACAGAAGGCTCTCACATCATTTGCTAAGATACTCTTAGGAGTTCTTAAGTCCTACAAACTGTTCCTTTTTTTAGTTGTTTTTCTTATTTATAGTTTGATTTTCTTAAGGTTACAGGGGAATATAGTTTAAGAGGCAAATAGGTCATTAAGACTTATGCAGAAGAGCAAGGGCTCTTCCTGTCACCCATTCCTGTGTTCTCCAAACACAAAGTAAAGAAAAACAGAAGGGAAAACGTGGTCAGCAAAATAATTCCAGAACTTTCCAGCAAATTGAAAAACTGGAATCTGCAGTTTGAAAAGGCTTATAAAAAGAAGTAAACAAAAAAGACCCTGTGTCAGATTTAAGAAAATAGTCACTTAATATTTCATGATCTCCTTGAATTGATCCACATCAAGGCAGTTGTAAGTCCTTTGGGACAAAGAAAAGGTCTTTTCAGATACAAAGTATGGAAAGACAATAGTAAGTACAAATAGCTTTTATATAAAGGAGCATGGACCATTGTGGTATTTAATATGAAACACAGGAGCAGATAGAGCCAATCAGAAAACATTAGTAGGTATACATTTGGTGAGTGGGGCAGCCTGTCCTTCTATCACTGCTGCTGAGATGGCAGAAACTCATTAAATTCAGTAAGAAATGGAAAACACCAAATTTGTTAGTCAGTGAGAGAAGGTCTCAGAAAAAATTAAAGGTAACATCATCAAATGCTGACCTAGAACAGAACTCCAAGGAGTTCAAAATTCCACTGTGATGATGTAGAAAAGGTTGTCATGGCAAGAGACAATGCAGACATTCTGTTCCCAAGACGAGCCGACCCTGACCTTTAGTCACGTACCTTTACATCTCTGGGACTGCAACCACAACTTCATGTCCTCAGGTTAAGTGAAAGATTGCCAGATTTCTGGATTTATAAACACCTGTAGTTCCTCAAAATGAAGAAATCCATGCAGTTGGCTGACTAAAAACAGTGTTCCATGAGTGACAATGCTGATCATCAAAATGGACAGTTAGAAATCATTCCACTGTGATACCATCGCCACCAGGTCTGCTGTCTTCAGGAGCTGTTCCCCAAAGACGGAACTAATCATTTCTCTGTTGGGGCATTTTGCTGACTATTTAGTGTTCTACACAGAAGGCTTACCACCACATCTTAGATATGACAGAAGAAACTCGTAGACCTGCATTGGGTAGCAGGTCTTCTGCCACCAGTAATGTCTATAATGACTGCAGCAGGCATGGCATTTCAAATACAAATTCATCAATTGAAGGAAGCTCACACGACATGACTGCTGAAGATGCAGCTTTATTAAGAAGACAAATAGTCAAACTAAATAGACGTCTGCAACTTGTCGAAGGGGAGAACAAAGAACGTGCCAAAAGAGAGATGGTCATGTACTCAATTACTGTAGCATTCTGGCTGTTCACTAGCTGGCTGTGGTTCCGTCGTTAGTACTAAATTCAGCTTCCACAAATGTCTCAATAGCTAGAAATACAGTTTGCGAACTTCTTTGTTTTTGTCGTTGTATTTTATATCATTTTATATCGTTTTATTCTCCATGCCTTGATAATTCCATTTCTTATGCAAAGTAGGCCGGATGGACCAGTAAAGTTATATTCTGTCATTCACCTATATTCTCCTTTAACCTGTTCTAAAATAATACTTAAAATTCTTCTTTTGAATGTTTTGTAAACAGGTTTTAGTCTTTTAAAATTTTCTTCCTTGCTTGCTTTCTTGCTTTCCTTCTTTCTTAGGGAAGAAGTTTGAAACAGGGTCTTGCTATGTAGTTCAGGTTGGCCTTGAAGTCATTATGTAGCCCAGGTTGGCCTCAAAGTTATAGTGATCTTCTTGAGTGTGGAATTATAGGCTTGTGCCACCATACTCAGCTCTAGTCTATTTTTTTTAAAGAAGAATTGACTTTTCTGTCTCATCAGCCTACACAAATAATTTTCTGAATATGAGAGACTATAGACAGTGGATTTAGAAAAGTAACTACAAGAAAGCTAGTATTTTGTCTTGTTTTTGCAAACACTTTAGACTAATTAGTTTTGGTACTAGACAGTTTGCACACATATTTTAGCATCTATATTTTTGAAGTGTTTGGTAATACTGGTCTTGTGTCAGATTTAAGAAAATCAAGTCACCTAATATTTAATAGTTACCTTAAGGCCCTGTGGAGATTAATATAATTCCTAATATTTTGGCAGTTAATCTAATAAGCACCCATGGTATATGTTATTATCATTTTAGTTTTGCAGATGGTTGTCTATGAAGGAGATTTTTACTAATTTCATATATGAATGGTTTAAAAACCTACAGAATAAAGTACAAATGTTGTGTATTTAATAAACTGTCAAGCAAAACATAAAATAACCAAATAACTTTTGAAAAAGAAGAATAAAGTTGATGGGCTTAAATTACCAAATGCAAGTCTTATGATAAAGCTTCAGTGAACAAAAGTATGTGGTATTTACTTGAAGGCAGAATTACTTGTGTATAGAATATAATAGCATAGAAACAGACCTATGTACTCATGGGTAATTGATTTTTTTAAAAGAAGACAAGGTAATTAAGTTGGGATAGGATAGTCTTTTCAGGAAATGATTTCAAAAATTTGAAAAATATACATGGAACTAAAAAGGACCTCAACCTTTCCTTCATAACCTATGCAAAAATTAATTAGAAATGGGTCATAAATCTTAACACAAAGGCTTAAATTTATATTCTATAAGTAAGCACAAGAAAATATTAATTTTTTTTTTTATAAAAGGAGGGAAACATTAACAGACATACAACATTTTACAACATATCACAAGCACAATACAGACAATACAGAGTTCCAAACAACGTGGTAGGGAATTAACAATGGTGGTTGTATTACATATTGATATCTTCAAAGTGGCTTCTCATGAAAACAGATATAGACATGCAATACTGGTCAACCAAAG
>NW_004955516.1:2375649-2385200 GCF_000276665.1 Chinchilla lanigera | reverse complement strand
TCCGGCCCACACTCGGACCCAGGAGCGCTGCAGCTCCCGGAGAACTCGCTGCCTGGGCGCAAGTCGCGGGGGGCTGGGGGAGCCTGCACAGGCGGAACCTTCGGGCAACATAAAAGCATGGCAAATTTGAAAAGTATATGGATAAAGAAAATACTGCATATACAGGCAATGAAATAGTATTTAGTCTTTAAAAGGGGGAAATCCTGTCAATTTTCAACAAAAAAAAACCATGGAGGACATTATGTTTAGTGACACAAGCTTGGCACATGAAAACAAGTACTGCTTGATATTACTCATATTAGTAATCTCAATAACTGAACTCAAAGATGTAGAGAGTAAAATGATGGAGAAAGGAGGGATTTAGTCAAAGGGTACAATTTGTTAGAAGAAATAAGTTTCAGTGAATTATTCTACAAAATAGTTGCTATAATAAATAATTCTATGTGTATTTCAAAATTATTCAAAGTAGATTTTAAATATTTTCACAACAACAAGAGGTAAGAATCCGAGATAATGGATTTGGTGACTAGTCTGATTTAATTCTTCCACATTATAAACATAAAATCAAAACATTACATAATAATAGATAAATATATACAATAACTTTTGTCAAAAATAAAACTTGAAAAATCTAATGAGCAAAAAGGAAAGTAAGGAACTCACTGTCAAAATTTTAAATTTCTATCTAGTATAGATGCATAGACTATTTGCAAAACACTTACCTAATAAAGAATTTGTATCCAGAACATGCAAAGAATGCTTAAGACCCAATAATGAGAAGGCAATCCAATTAGAAATGGGCAAAAGACATTTAATCAAAAAGGATATATGAATGACAGGTAATCACATAAAAGAAAGTCAGTACCTTTAGTCATTAGGGAAGTATAACTTAAAATCACAGTGAGATATTGCACTCATTAGTGCAGTGAAAATTAAAAAGGACTGCCAATGCTAAGGGTCAGCAAGAATGCAAAGCAAATGAATTGCTCATGAAGTGTAGGTGATAATATAAAATGATCTAATCACTTGGGAAAACAGTTTAACACTTTCTTATAAAATTAAAAATATACCGCCCTATGACTCCCAGGTATTTCCCCAAGAGAAAAGGAAATATATGTCCATACAAAGTTTGAGTGTTCATGAAAGTTTTATTCTTAATAGTCAAAAACTGAAAGCATTCCAAATATCTACCAAAAGAAGAATGAATAAACAATTTGTGACAAACTCATACAGTACTACTCAGCAATAAGAATGAACTAGTGACACACGCAACATGGATGAATCTTAAAAACATTATGCCAAGTAAAAGAGGCCTGATTCTAAAAGCTACAAATTGTATAAGTATATTTACATAAAACTCTAGAATAGGCAATCCCATCAATAGTGACAGATAACAGATGGGGGCAAGGTAGTAATTAACCTAAAAGCAGCACAAAGAAGATTTCTAGGGTATTAGAATACTTTCTATCTTGGTTGTGATGGGTGTTTATCAAAACTTTTGAAATTATATATGCATTTTACATGTAAGTTATATCACAATAAAGTTGATTTTTTAAACAATGAACATAAGTCACCACAATAAAAAAAGGAGACAAAAACAAGATGACCATCTCAATAAATATGAAAAAAAAAATTAGGTAAAATTCACTGTTCACTCATGAAAAAAATTCTTTTTTTTTCTTTTTGGTACCAGGAATCAAACTCAGGATCTTGCACTTGCCAGACAGGCACTGCGCTGCTGAGCTATATCCCCAGCTGATAAAAATTCTTAACCTCAAAAAACAGGTAAACTGAAGTTCTTTTTTTCAAAGAACCCAAAGTAAATTTCATACTTACTGGTAAAATGTTGGAAGATTTCACCTCAAGACTGAGAATATGACAAAGATCTCCTCAACTTTTTTGTTTTGTTTTGTTTTGTTTTCCGGTACTGGGAATCAAACTCACAACCTCGCGCTTGCCAGGCAGGTGCTGTGCCGCTGAGCTAAATCCCCAGCCCCCAGATCTCAACTTACGCTTGTACTTACCACTGTACTGTATGACCCTGTTGGTACAATTAATAAATAAAAATAAATATGATGATTAGAAAGAAAAATCTTTATGTGCATATTAATGTTCATTAAAAAGTTCAAAAGAATCTATAATTAATTAATCTTTGAATTAATAGTATGTTTCACAAAGTTACTGGATATAAAGTAAAAAGAAACCTGAACTTTAATGTACTGGAAAATCCATTGCAAAGTGCAATTTTAAGAAAATATCATTTATAGTAGCATCACAAAATATCAGATACCTAGAAATAAATTTAATGTATGATAAGCAAGAGCTCCAGGAAGAAAACTATAAATCTCAGTGAGAAGTTAAAGTCCTAAACAAATGCAATGAATCCAATATTCACATATCAGAAGATTCAGTGAAGTTCAAATATAAATTCTCCCAAAATTGAGTAACCACAAATCTAATTAAAATATCAACATTTTCATCAAATTAACAATGGATTCTAAAAAAATTTTGTTTGGTTTTCTTGAGACAGGGTCTCACTGTGTAGTTTAAACTGGGCTTGAACTCACTATGTAGCCCAGGCTGGCCCCAAGTGTGCAGCAATCTTCCTGCCTCATCCTCCTGAGTGCTGGGATTACAGGAATGCACAACTATGCTTGGCTTCTGTTTCTTTTCTTCTGTTTTCTTTTTTTTTTTTTTTTGTAAATTCTGAAAATTAACAGTGGATTCTACGAACACAAATCCAAAGCAATATCAAAAATCAGTGACTGGTAATGTAACAACCACTGTTGATTCGTATTATTATGTCTTGAGACCCTGTATCACTTTGAATGTTCTTGCTTTGATTTATTTATGTTCGTGATACTGGTATGCTGCTACTGTTCTATTTTTTGTTTGTTTCTCATTTCCTACCCTCTTTAAAGTAAAAAAAAATCAGTGACTGTAATGGATGCCAAAACTTACATAACAAAGGTAAAGTAGTATTGACATAAGGATGCTCAAATAGATGAACAAAGTAGAATAAATATACCAGAAACAGACATAATATCTAAAGATATTTGATTTATTATAAAAGTTGCACTGCAGAGCACTGAGGAAGATATTTTCAAACAAAAATGCTAGATAAATTATAAATCTCTTATATTAAAAATTAAATTTGATGTCTAACTCACCCAATCCATGCAATCAATTCCAGGAAAATTGTAGCTTTAAATGTGAAAAGCAAGACAAAATTTCAAATTAAAGATTTTAATAAGGCACACAAAGTGCCATTTGTTGTCAAAGGAAAGGTTGAATGAAATGCATTAAAATTAAGAATATTTGATCATTGAAACCAAGGAAAAAGTGAAAGAGAAATCATAAAACAAAATATATTTGCAGTAAAATAGCAGGCTTACATCTAGAACATATGAAGAATTCCTACAAGTCAACAAGGACCTTACCCCTACCCAACATAAAAAATGACCAAGCAAGTTGAACAAGTGTTTCACAAAAGTGTATAAATGATCAATAAACATAGAAAAGCAGAACCACAGTAGTCATCAAATTCAATGCACCAGGAGATACCACTACATATAGCAGAATGGTTAAAATCAAAATTATTTTAATTTTATTTATACGTGTAATAATTAAATGTATTTATAAGTTTATTATTTATAAGTGTTGGTGAAGATGTGGAGCAAAGGGAACTCCTATAGTGGGAGAGTAAAGTGTAACAGTCACCATGAAAAGTTTTGGGTATTAGCTACAAAGGCTAACTTGTCCACACTTTACGGTCTAACAATTCTATAGGTAGACACCCAATAAAATGAGTATACATGTGTTATCAGGTTACTAGTGAAAAACTATTTATAGCAAGACTACTCATAAAAGCACACAACTGGAAACATGTTTACTAAAATTGAGCTGATGATGTTGCTCAGTGAAAGAGCACTAACATATGCAAAGCCCTGGGTTCCATTCCCAGCTTAGGAAAGAGAAGGAGGAGAAGAAATATTCACTAACATGATTATACACCACATGAAAAAAATCTCAAATATCTTTGAGCAAAATAAAGCAAACACAAAAGGTGATGTAATTGCACTTGCAGACTTCATTAACTACCAAAACTAAGTTATAATTTTAGAATTCAAAGTAAGAGTTACCTTTTGGGAGGGAGGAGAAATAGTGACTAGGAGGATGCATAGGAACTAAATTTGAGATACTGGCAATATGCTATTTCTTGACCTGGGTAGTAGTAAGACAAATCCATTCAGTGAGTTTTTCATCTATTTTACATGCATTTATCCACATACTTTAAAAAGTTACAAATGGAAAAAAAATGACAGATGAACAGGAAAGTTACGGAAAATCCCAAAAGCTCAGATGCAAAAGGATGTTCATCATCATTAGTAACCAGAGAAATGCAAACTAAAACGGTTAGTTATCACTTTACACATTTTTGGCTTTCAAAGAGTTTCATTATATTGGTTATGGACAGGGATGTACACAAGAAACCTCATTCATTGATGCTGGGAACATAGACTGCTCAGGACATTTTGAGTGTGTGTGTGTGTGTGCGTGTCTCCCATTATTCAACAAATTCATTCATATATGTATACACACACACACACACACACACACACACACACACACACACACGCAAAGTTTTCTTGAAGCTAGGAAAAGAAATACTCTCTTCAGGGTGAATTAGGGCTAAGTAAAAGTAGGAAAAGAAGTACACCCTACAGCATGAGAATGGATCACCATGCAAGAGAGAAAATAATGGCAAAAATTCAATGTGGGCGATCCTTTTTGTATCACCCACTCCTCAGCCTGACATCTGGTCTAGGCCATCCTATCAAAAACTTGCTTGAATTCTTGCAAGAAGTCCACATGTGGGGCTTTGAAGACTGTTCCACACGTTTCCAGATCTTGTTATGCCTCCTTTCGCAGCCAATTTTAACCATGCCCTACCTTCCTGTCTCACTTCTACCTGCGAGACACATATCCCCATAACTCTTTATGGGGTACTGTGGGAGTGGAGGTCTTTGTCTACTATAGTTTCTTCTGGTTGGAAGGAGCTGTAGACCCTGCCTACTGGGGATTATGTGTTTGCCGACTGCTTCGGGGTGTTGTGGCTCACTGGCTGGGTTGAAGAGAAAAACTGTTAGAAGACAATAAGAGATACAGCCATTGAGCTGCCTGTTTGATGAGGGAAAAAATCCCTAACTATTAGTATGTTGGGGATACTGACTTGTATCTGCAATTAGTAACCAAAACCAGAATCCAAATATGAGGAGTAGATCAGATTTCCACACTTCTTATGGAGGACAAAGTATGGCAAAGGGGGAAGTTAGATACATTATTGAGAGCCTGAAAGCCAAAGCCTTAGTCAGATTACCCACATAATGGATCTAATTAAAAGCAGGCGCCTCAATATAGGTGCCCACTTAAGCTGTGGTGAATTAGGGTCATTAGTGACCCTACTTATCTGCACTTGGAGCAATACTGGAGTCCTGCTTTTTGAACAGGAGCCGCAGGTCTTCAAGAGGCTCTCAAGAATAGCTTTGCTCCTGTGAAAATTCTAGTGACCATTTCCCATGTAGGATTTTCATAGCTTGTCAATGCATCCATTGAGGAAGGACCAGAATGCTTTCACTGGAACTGGAAATAAAGCATGGGTCTTGTCCATTTGAGACATTGCCAGAATTTGAGAATTGCCCCCAATTTTGCTAGTAAATCTCTTCCTAGCGAGGAAGTAGGACATCATCGGACATTAGAATCTCATGACTAAACATTTGGCCTTCAAACTGACACATCAGAGCAGGAGTAAAGAGTCTCCAGCTAGGGAATCCCCTCAACCCCAACTGTGGCTACAGATCTAGAGGAGGATTTTCCAGAGAAGTAAGTCAAAAGAGAATGAAGTAATTGAATTGGCTCATCTATAAGGTCCAGTGTTAGCCAGGGTTCCTCAAAGAAGATGGCAATATCCATGGACAAGGGCATTGTAGGCACTCTTGGGGCTCTTCAGAGCAGGACTCGAGGATTTTAGCTGGCCTAGCTCATCTCTGGGAGCAGGGACAGTCAACCGTCCAGTGCCATAAGTCAAGCACATTGGCTACTTCACACTTGGAGCAGGGCCCAGGCAGCGGCTTGGTGCAGTTGTGTGCCCAGTGTGCAGTCTTCTTGCTCTCAATCATCCTTGGATTTTCCCTTAGAAGATTTGGATGAGTGTAAAGCAATGCCAATTGTAACAGCTATATCTTAACCTTTTACTTTTAGCACCTTAAACCCTTTCAGGATCTCAATTGTTGAAGACAGAAAAGGCCATCTCCAGCAATTTGGGTTATAGGTGTCTGTGATCTCATCTGAAGTTTCTTCATTAAACAGATGGGAAAGACCCATATCCCACTGAGAGACAAGTGGGGATCCAAGGATGGTATCATCAAAGATATCTCTCTCTTCCTCAGGGGCCACTCTAATTATCATAGCTTCTGGGCTTTTCCTGAGATAAAGATTTTATTGTATGTTTTAAGTAGAAACAGTTTGTCTGAAAAATAGTCTCATAATTTAAACTGCCATCCTGTATCCATCTCTCACCATTTCCTACTTCATACTGAGCTCAAACTGTATTACAATAGTAGATAAGTTTTTCCATTTTTAAAAAATTGGCAGGGTTAAACCTGTCCCACCAATTAAGGATACAGCTTAGTGGCAAAGTCAGTGGAATCTGCAGGGTGCAATTCATAACATTTCCCGTTGCTCATCTTGGGGCCTATAGAGAGAAAAAGTTGGTGTCAGGTCCTTAAGATGGCATCCCGTGCAGAAGGAAGAACCAAATTTGAGCCCACAAAATGCTCCTTGTGAGACTCAAGTATTCACTATACAGACATCTCTGTCTGAAACTAGGATGATGCTAGCATCATTCATAGAAGCATAGAAGAAAGCCCTACTGAGGGCTTTTTGTCTTTATACAGACGGCCTTTAACTCCTTAGGGACAGGGGTGGTGAGCACTTTCTGGCTCTACCTAGCCCTTCCAAACCCCCACGATTACATCAGGGTGGTGTCCCTCCCCACTTAACCACACTGAGCCACGGGATGGCTCTACTTCAGCAGAGTAGAGCCGCTTGAGAAACAATATCTCTTGCACTTACCCTGATAGCAAACACTGGTACTTTGTTTAAGGTAGTAGAGATGGAAAACTCTTTTTAAAGAAAAAAAAAAAAACATTAAAATCCTAAGCACGAGGATGGCTCTACCTTTGACTTACAGTCACTTGAATTATGCTTTACTAGCTGTTTTTTGTTGTTGTTGTTGTTCTGCTCAGGCTTTCGGGCAAATGTTTCTAAATTACCTGCATTTTATTAGAATAAATAAGGGAACTAGCCTTACTCAAAAGAGGGAGAAAGCCCACGTGTTCCTTGTAATCAGAGACTTAGTTCCTAACTGCAAGGGTGAGATTTTATGGCGACCATAAGGTCAGCTGAAAAGAAAGATGGCAGAACTCATGTGGCTGATTGAAAATGGGCAGCCAGTGATGTGATGTGATGCGATGACCCTAAGATAGTACCGTATGAAAGAAACAGCCATGTAGAGGAAAAGCGCGGATGTGACTTTGAGCTTAAAGGAGTAAACTTGGGTAGGCAGCTACTCAGGCAGGAGACCAAGTTACTAACAGCTATCTTCCCCAAAAGAATGAGAAAGCCGAGCAAAGTATCATGAAGAACAGAAAAGAAAGGACAAAAAGCACAACTAAACTCTAGGTCACAGACATTGTACCTAAACAATCTGCTCCACAGCTCGGCTAATAATTCTTTACTGACTTGTATCTGCAATTAGTAACCAAAAATAGAAGAAAGGGGAGGTAAATTTTAAGTGGGCTTGTAGGCCTGCTATGGCTGAAAGAAAAACACAAAGGCCATGCATTTTCCTCCCACCTCCCACACGATGGGCAAAGCAGGAAGCTGCTATTGGTGCCATGAGAAGAGTCTCCTGAGTTCCCAGCAGGAGGAAGAAGGAAGAAGAAGAAGGGGGAAGAGGAGGAGGAGCAGGAGGAGCAGGAGGAGGGGGTAGGCAGAAGGGACAGAGAGAAAAAAAACTGTTTGTGGCATTTCGGAGAGAAACAAAAGAAAAAACTGTCCAAAGAGCCTTACTTGCTCTCCTGGCTGGCTAAGCCAAATATGTTACCGGTTTTGGCATGCTACAGTCTCCGAGAGGTGGTTTCTGATTCTTCCTGTCCTGAGCAAAGAACTAGTCAAGATAAGCACAAACAGCAGCAAAGTTTTATTAAAGACAGGAAAAGAAACAGGTTCTGCAGAGTGAGTCTGGGCCAAGTAAAAGTACGAAAAGGAGTGCACCCTGCAGCCTGAGGGTGGGACACCATGCAAGAGAGAACACGTGGCCTATACACTTTAAACAATTTCTTACACAGGTTCATAAGGAGACATGTATTAGAATGTTCCCTACAATGTTGCTGGTGACAACAAGAAATCTGTTCTTATTTGGGGTCACTCATCATGAATAGCATAGGTGAAATGTAGTAGTTGATTTCTATTGGAATATGATTCAGAATTAGAGGCAACTTGGATGGAGCTTAAAATAGTGCTTACCAAAATAATAGTTCATAAGAAATAGGGAGATAAATAGTTTACAAAAGGGAACAGGACCAAGAGATGGAGGAGGAGGGAAAGGGGGCAAAAAAGACAATTAAGGTGTGCTATGTACATTTACCAACTCCCAACAGGAAATATAAACATGTACTGCAAACATATACCAATAAAAAGGCACTACCTCATTTTCAAAAGCTATAGAGAAGAATGGTGGTGTCTACCTGAGATCCTACCACTCTGGCAGGTTGAGGCACATGAATCACAAGTTTATGGCCACCAGGGCAAATTAGTGAGATATTCTCAAAGTAAAAAAGGGCTGGGGATAGTGAGCTATAGCTCACTCTGGTATTGGAAAACAAGAAAGTGATGCATAATGGCACTCATATAAATTAAACAAATCTGTGCACCAAGACAAGGTACATTTTTCAAGAATGCATAGAAACTAAATGACACATGTTAAAATATACCTGACTATAGGGAAAGAGGGAAAATGGAAGTACAGAACTATGATAAAAGGAAAAAAGTATATCTATATCTATGTCTATATCTATCTATATCTATATCTATCTAAGCAAAAAAGGGAAGTACGAGTAGCCATGACCAGACATCTACCTAAGCAAGTTGGCATCTACCTAAGTACCTAAGTAGCGGGACGTATCATCAAAATGTATGTCCTGATATGATCGATTAAGGACAGATGACTTCCATGCTATTCTTCCCAAACATGTGTAGCCAAAATTTAAGCAGAAGAAATCATCTGAAAAATCCAAACAAGTGGTCTCTTCCAAAGCATCACAGTTAGGGTAAGATGTTTCAGGGTGAAGACTAAAGACATGACAACTAAAAGTGAGACCTTACATTGTCTCCTAAACCAGAAAGAGCCCCATAGCAATACTAAGATACTATGACAACTGGTGAAATCTCTCTCTCTCTCTCTCTGTATATATATATATATATATATA
>NW_004955516.1:2314017-2375549 GCF_000276665.1 Chinchilla lanigera | reverse complement strand
TTCATTTTTTATAATTAGTATCTGGGGAATTCAGAGTATGTGCACACTATTCACATTAAAAAATGTACCTTGTTTTCGTGTACAGACTTAATTTGTTTAAGTGACATTATGTATCACTTTCTTTTTTTCCAATACCATAGAGAGCTGTACCCCCAGCCCTTTTTTAAAAGATATAATTCACTTCCATAAAATTCACCCACTTTAAGTGTACACTTTAGTGACTTTTCATATATTCACAAATGTGTGCTACCATCAATGGAACATTAATTCCATATTTTCATGACCCTAAAGAGAAGCCCTGTCCCCAATCCATTCCCTCCTGCAGGGCTGACAACCATTGATCTACTATCTCTATGGAATTGTCCATTGTGGACATTTCATACAAATGGAACCATATATTACGACTTGTGTCTAGATTTCTTCACAAAGCCTCATGCAGTCATTGGTAGGGCTTCTCAGAGGTGGCTGATTTATGGTGTATGATGCTGGGATCAAGGAAGTGATGTTAGGATTAAGGGTGAGAACACTACCCACCCTAAGGGTAGGTAACCTGGATAAGATATAAGGAACAGAGTTTCATTGCTTGTCCCTTGTTGCTTATTGTTGCTACTGCTTGTCTTCTGCTCTGCAATGCCCCTCTGTCATGCCACCCTGTCTTGGATCCAAGTGATTATGGATTGAAACCTCAAGCTGGGTATGGTGGCACACGCCTGTAATCCCAGGACTCAGGAGGCTGAAGCAGGAGGATTGTTGCGAGTTCAAGGCCAGCCTGGGCTACAAAGTGAGTTCAAGGTCAGCCTGAACTGCATAGCAAGACCCTGTCTCAAAAAGATAAAAATATATATGGATGGAAACCTCTAAAAACTGTGACATAAATAAAGCTTCCCTCCTTTTGTTGGGTATTTTGACTCAGCAAAGAGAAAAGCATCTAAAACAGCATGTAATGTGTTGTCTTTTGTATCTGGCTTCTTTCACTAAGCATATTGCTTTTGAGACTCATCCATATTGTAGCACAAATCAGTATTTTATTCTTTTTATGGCTGTGTAATATTTCATTGAATGTATAACACATTTTATCAGTCATCAGTTGATGGACATTGGTAATGTCGATAGGAATAGTGCTGCTATGAATACATATGTGCATGTATCTTAGGTGTACAGTGCTTTGGGGTATATATCTAAGAACGGAATTTCTCAATCATATGTGGCTTAACATTCTGAAGACTTGCCAAACTTCTCCAAAGCAGCTGCACCATTTTAACTTTGCAGTAGCACTTTTTAAATTGTTTAAAAATAAAAGTTCTTCCTACTTCCTAATATCTATCCTCTATTTTGCTCTTTATTTGAGTTTCTCACACAAGTGAAGCAATGTGACATTTATTTCACTTTAGATTGTGGTTGTGCAGTGTATCCACTGACCTAAAAATACCTTGTTTATCCTTCTTTATGACATAGTAGTACTCCAAAGAGTTTTTGTAAATGAGAAGGGAAAGAAAGGTTGAAGGAAGGGGACAACAACAACAAAAGAATTAAGATGTGTTATTACATGTCCTCCACCATGAATGTAATCATTATGTACTAACAAAATATTTTTTAAAAAGATAGTTTATAGGAAACAAGGAGGAAGACTTTGTTGAGTTGGGGAAGGTTTCTGGGGATTGGGGAGATGGTAGGGCAGGGAGAGGAAAGGAAAATAAAATGATTAAGGTGCAATATGTAGCTGAGCATGGTGGCACATGCCTGTAATCTCAGAACTCAGGCGGCTGAGGCAGGAGGATTGCTGTGATTTCTAGACTAGCCTGGGTGACAAAGTGTGCTCAAGGCCAGTCTGAACAGCATAGTGAGACCCTGTCTCAAAAAAAAAAAAAAAAAAAGGATGCAATAGGTACACATACCAGTTCCATAAGGTGAAGGTAATTATTATGCATCATAAATGTATCAATTTTAGTAAACTAGATATTATTTCAAAAGGAAAACAGAGATTAGAGCCAGGCTGCTGTGCTTCTGTTCTACTAAGGGAAGCCAATATCTATCCTTTTCCTTGTGTCACAGTGAGATATTTTTAAAAGTTGAGAAAAAAATGAGAAGCCAGTCCCCCCTTGTCATTTGCATTTTCTGTCCTGTTTTCATGTGCATCTCTTACACCAAATGTGTAGGGTTTTTATGAAGCCAGTTGGGTTCCCCACAATTGAACCCAATTCTGACAGCATCTCCCTGGAGCTGGTGTCAGACTGCACAAGTTAAGGGCTTATCCCAGAAGACTGCCTCTACTTCAGATGCCCATTTCAAATCCCGGGCCATTTGTGCTTTTGATTGACCAGCAATAAATCATCAGTCCCCATTAATATCTATTCATGTTTAAGAGTTTGCTAGAACAGCTTAAAGAACTGTTATTGGCTTACTGTAAGTATACAAGCCAGGAACCAGTAGGTGGAAAGGAGCGCAGGGCTCCCCCAGCCCTCTCCAAGTCATGCCACTCTCCCAGCACCGTGTTTACAAACTCACAGGCTATCTGAACATTCTAGTGTGGGGGGGATGGGTATTGTATACGCAAGTTTAATTTATTAGCCACTTATATGGTCCCACTGTATCGCCCCAAATCTTTATGCTGAAACTTAAATCACAAATGCAATAGTATTAAGAGAAGAGGCCTTTTAGGTAGTGATTAAATTTAGGTGAGAATCTGAACTTATAAATTGGTAAGCAACCTCTGACACTATTGGGATGAAATCAAAGTATTTTACATGTGAGGGAGATGTGAAATTGAAAGTGTGGTAGATTGCCATGGTCTGAGTGTGTCCTCCAAAGTCTTACAGTGAAACTTGATTGTTAACGTTATAACACTGAGGTGGAGCTGTTAGGGGGTGAGGCATGAGGTTTTCTCCCTCAGGGATGGGAGTTAAGGCCCTTATAAAAGCACTTGGTGCAAGGGGTTCTCTTCATTCTGCTTTCCCACTATGTGAAGAATACATAGGGCCTGGGTTCGTTTTTGTAACTCTGCCTTGTGAGTTTGTACCAAAGACTCTCACCAAATACTGACTGCTGGCACCTTGGTCTTGGACTGCCCAGCCTCCAAAAAAGCAACAAAATAAAGTGCTATTTACAAATCATTCAATCTCACATTCTCTGTTAACAGTAACACAAACAGATTGAAATGATGATTAATGGGCTGCGTGGGCTAAGGAGGGCACACTGGCTCAGTGGCAGGGTACTTGCCCAGAGTGTGGGACGACCTGTGTTCCATTCCCAATACTGTTCTCTTAAAAAGAACTCTCTGGGGGTCATGGGATTGAAAATGCCAACCTCCTAATATCTTGGTCTTTCTTGCATCCAGGCCCCTTCTTGAAGCTACACAGGGTACCCCAACCACCAATCATCTCATCATACACTAGACTTGTCACTCTAGAGAGCCAAAGGGTTTCAGGTCCTCGTGTCAGGAACTGGGGACTAAGACCAAGTATTACACAAGATGCTCTATGATTCTAGCAGCCCTATCACTCAGGAAAGACCGAGGATTTAAGTGCTCTGTGCCAGGGACCAAGGACAAAGTCTATCTATTTCTTATTATATCATAAACTTTGGCCTTGCTTTAGGAATCATTTTAATATGATAAATCAGACTTGAGAAGGAAATGAAAACTTGATCATAGAACTGGGGGAAGTAGGGAGTTCTTTATACCTGGTACCACCATCAACATGTTCTTACTTAATGACAAAGGGATTCAAAGATTTCAGAGGGATTCAAAGATTTCAGAAGTATGGGAGTATAGTGGGAGAAGGAAAACTGTCCTTTTGATAATTATGATCATAATCATTTATCACTCTTCAAAAGCTGTCAAACACCTCAGGTAGAATGATTTCCCAGTATACAAAGGCCAGTAGGCTCAGGTGCAGAACGGATGATAGAATACATTAGCAGGCAGGAGAACAAAAGACTCACACTCAGAATAAAGGCTCATCATTATCTTTATTTTTACTGAATTCAGAACAGGGTGACAAACACATATCATCACTATAATTATTACATGAAGACACTGGTCTTTATATTCATTTTCTACTTTAAATCTGCTAATACATATTAATTTAAAATACATGGTTTATTACTTAAAAATCTCCAGTTCATATAGTCAAGGGCTAATACACTCTCCTTTCAAAGTTTTATTCTTGAGTCAACTCATTTTCTGGGCCCCTTTTGGTCCCTCTCAGCCAGAAACTTTCTCTCGCTCAATAAATGCTTCCTGCTCTTAACCTCCACTGTTCCTAGAATTCATTTGATTTTAGAGAACATGATCTTGGCATTTTGGATATCTAGCAGGTTGGGAGTTTCATTCCCTTGTATCATTTGGTCTTCCACCGAGATCATAGAAAAGAGAAATGGGAGGCTCAATGTCAAGGTCTCTTACTCCTTTTGAATGCATTCAGAAGCACTGGAAGATGTTTGACCCTTATGTGTTGAAAAAGTTTGATATTTTCCTGCACATGTGCATGGCCTACCTACCCCTAGAGCCGAAATGGAACGCAGAGGGAAGTATTAATTATGATCCTGTCAACTCCATCAGCTGTTAAGGTAGAAGGCGTGGATTCCTGGGTACAACACATATCTTCTCCTTATCCTTTTTGTGGATAATAAACTCAAGTCCTGGGAACCAGAGACTGTAGCTGAGTATGAGCAACCATAATTGGAATACTCCTGTGAACCCACAGAAGGCTTAAGATTTCTGTTCAAGAAAAACCAAACCCTTCAGATAAGTAATCTATGATGTTACTCTAAGCCCTTTTACTAATCACTTTACTACTTAAGGAAGAATGCAATTCCTTTCTAAGGTGGGCTCAAGAATATGCAGAGTCTTACAACAAACATCTTGCTGAATATGTGTCCTGCTCCTTTTGTTCATACATCTGGACTTCCATGGTGGGTATTCCCACTCCAAGGAGATGATTAGAATAAACTACAAGACTATATTGATGAGTTATAAAAGAGTTCAATGGCTCATCATTTAAGACTTGGATTTTTTTTTCTGTACGGAGAATCAAACTCAGGACCTTACATTTGCCAGATAGGTGATTGTGCAGCTGAGCTATATCCCCGGCCCTATGGTTCATCATTTAGCTGACCATTACAAGGTAGCTGAGTGCCCTATAAACTATACTCTTGAAGGATCCTGGACATAATAGAATTTTTTCTAACAATGCCACTGAAGCCCCTTTAAAGACTCTGGTAGGACCCCTATTAAATAAAAGGAAAGGTCCTATTCAGAGAGCCAACAATCATAGATACCAAGATGGCTATATTCAGATATGGGATGATTATCTATGGTTAAACCGCACTAGAGGGCATCTTAGTAGAAAAACTCCCTTCTGTTGGGAACAGAAGAATTACTCCTATTCTCATTGGCCTAACTCTACTAAAGATGTGGAAAGGACACCCCACCCCACCCGCCGCACAATGCATGCACACAGTAACTTACAGACTGAAGACTGGTTTGCAACAAACTGGTTTGATCACCCTGGAATTAGATGGGAAGCCCCCAGTGGCACTCACTGGTCCTGTGGAAACAATTTGTGGCCCTGGCTACCCCCTGGATGGATAGGAAGATGCACGCTAGAATTTGCAGGGTTGCAAGGTAGAAGTGTGAAAAGTATTGACAAACCTGTAAACTTACCCAGCCTACAGCATCCATGGTCTAAAAGTGTGTTTCACTGGTATGATCATTTGGCTTCTATCTTTATCCCATCCCTAGGCTCATAGGATGTCATGCAACACCTAGAGACCTTAACTAACTATACTCAGTGGGCCTTAAACGACATCACAGCTTGTCTCTCTCTCCTAAATGAAGAAGTAAAATTAATGAGGCAAGCAGTCCTCCAAAATCAGATGGCACTAGACACTCTAACATTAGCATAAGGGGGTACTTGTGCAATTATAAAAGCTGAATGCTGTGTGTACATTCTTAATCCTTCTTCTAGCATCTCAATAGCTGTTCAAGATATTAGATGAGAGGTTAATGATATGTCAGATTCTGAAATTCCCTGGACCTTCTCCTTAACCTCTTTTAGGAAAGCTATTACTGGCTCCTCCTGGTAGCAAAGTTTGTTGGTTATATTCACAATTATCCTGTTGAGTTTATTATTTGGCCCATGCATACTTAACTGTTTCTGTGGCCTCTTCTCCAGATTTAAAGCTGTGCATCTACCCAAGACAAGAACACCTGACATCTATCAAGGGACTTTAGGTAGACCCTCTGTGGGGTATCTCTGACTGCTAATCACAACTAGGACCCCCTTCAGCTGGAAGTAGCCAGATGGTCTTCGACCCCTGCCCCCTCATGGTAGTTAGGGGTACTTCGTGAGAGGGAGGAATATTATAGATAACTAAGTTAGGTAGAGATATTGTAGGCAGTCAGACATGGCTGAGCCCTTGAGAGGTCAATGCAGAAGACAATTGTGGCTGAAGGCACATTCACTGAAGGCCAGGATTCAAGAAAAAAATCTCACCCATATACTTCCCCTAGGGATGAGCAGCAGCAACTGATATTCTAGGTAGGCATCAATCACCTTGGGGTGGGGGACCAAACCTTAACCCACCCCTTCCAGGAGAGTCCTTGCCTGCCCTTGTGCACTTGCTAGGTAACTTGTTTCCCCATCTGATCCTCATTTAATCAATACTACCCTAGGGACTATACTTGTTGTAATCTTATTGGTTGACCATAGTTTTGTCCCACCTCACACCCATCCTATGATTTGCCATTGGATCAATATTACCTAAGTGACTAGACTTGTAATCTTATTGATTGGTTATAGTTCTATCCTACCTTAAGCCCGCCTCACCTCCTGGCTTTGCTCATTAAAATACCCTTGAGAAGTGGGATTGATGGGCAACCCACTTTTGGGATCCTCTTCTATCCCTCTCATAAAGAAGATTTCTTTCTCTCAATAAATTCTTCCTACTCTTAAAAAAAAGTTTTATTCTTTATCATTAACAATTTCATCATCTAAACTGCTAGTTTCTCCAAAACTTACAGGATTAAAATTTACTAAGAGCAGACAAGCAAAATATTGTGAAACTTGAGTTTTCTAGAAATTACTCCATTTTCTTGATCCTTTTATCCTGCAAACTGGTGTGTTAGCTTTCCATGTTCTCTGTTGTTCCAGAAGAAAGCAGTTCTCTTTCAGTTCCATAAGAGCTGGTGAATGTGATAGAGTCCTCTTTACCTAAATTCCAGAGCTCACTTTCAAGAAACACGTGACTGAGGTGGGAAGTCAGGGATGACTGGAAGATTCAGATTCTGTTGAGACTGTGGGTCATTCATAAAAGGTATAAAGACAATGGTGAAGGGACTACAAAAATAAACTTGGTTTTTACAGGTGGGTGAGAAGGTAAAATTCAGGGAAATGGTGAGGTGACATGGCAATGTAATTCGGCCCATGGGTACTACACTTTCTGATTTTAAGTACAGAAACAGAAATGAAATAATTCATAGCAACCCTAGCCTTTAGAGTTGAAGCGGGAGAAGGAAGAATAACATTATGGCTTGTCTCTGGTTCATTCCACTTACTAGGTTGGTGTGAGACCCTTTTGAGTGAATTCACAATGAAACCATTCTGTATGAGCCCTTCCCTGTACTCTGTTCAGCCGTAACCCTCACTGATTTGTGCTTTATGGAAAAGTTACTCACAGTATACAGCACTGATGACACAGCCAACGGAGAATATGTTTCCAGGTAGCCTGAAACCCAGCAGACAATGTAGCTGTTGCCCAACAAACACAGAAATCTACATTGTATGCCAGGTTCATGCCCCAGACCTGGAGGATTGGCCCATAAGTCATTCTCCCAATACTATTTCAACATAATTGGCTACTGCATTCAAGACGTCAAAATTAGTAACTCTTCTACCACAGGAAAAGGACAAGTTAAAGTCCAAATTGATGAGACTCACCTACTACAAAGTTTCCTTAAACCACTGTATTATGGTGTTATTATTTAATGATCATGTGATTTTGAGAAGTCCATGTAAGTGTCATCCCTTCATGTATGGACAGAAGGATGGACTAATGGGTTAGGTGAGTAGGTAGATAGGTGCATTATCTAGATAGAGATAGATAAATTGATACACATGTACACACGTACACAGCAGCAAATCATTCCTTCCATAAGGGGAAGGGGGAACAGAGGCTAAAAAATATAGATTCTACCCCTTTGTGGCATGAAAGCAATTGTACCTCTTATTATTCATGAAACCATAATAGTTTCTGAAACCCAGCTAATAATGGAGGATATCACACACCTCATACCTCAAAACTCTCTCAGCGTGACTTATGATGAAGTTTTCATTATTGAAGATGGACCAATAATCTTCATAGATATTGTAACAGAAGTTAGAAGATGTCATCAGAGACCCAGTAGCCAGATGTAGCTGCTGATTACAAAAGACAGGATCTACACTGGCTACTGAGCCACTGAGGGCACCTGTGTCTACACGCTGGACAATATGTGGCCTTCTGGAGAAAGACTCTGTGGAAGGAAAGAAAAGATGTAAGTTCTGAAAACTAACATGGAAACCATTTCAAGAAATTTCAATTGCAGTTTTTCCTTTGGGTTATACATTGATTGTCTGACAATAACTCCATGTATGTAGTTTGAAACAACTTTTAGATTTACTTATTCAAGAAATGCTAATTGACTGACATTCAATAAAGTGCTATATATATAGTGTCTCAGGTGCTAGAGATCCAGGAATGAACAAAACAAGATGACTGCCTATAGTGTACATTATTTTTTGTTAGAAAATCTGCAACTAATTATTTGGGATGTTTTACAGTAAAATTTAAATACATACAGAAAAAAACAAAAAAGCAAATAAACAAACTCAATCATTTAATTATGGCTTTGGATCATTGCTTTCTGTAATTTGAACTTGGCTGGTCTAGCAATAGTGCACATATGTAAATTGTAGTGAAACTGTTTTTCCTGCTGTAAGTGGAAGATAGTATAGTTTTTAAAAAATGAAATATCTAAAACATCCAAGAAATTTGCAGGAAAGATAACTTACAAATTATTCAAGGCAATAGCTCATCAGTATGTCAGTTCCAACATTTCCTCCTATGATACAGTGCAAGTTTCAGGTAAGTTCCAAGGTAGGGGACCTTCCCATTAGTTCACTCACTCACTGATCTACCCAGAAACTATTGTGTCTTTCCCCCATACTTTATTCCAGGAACTGGGGATGTGACAATGTGAACCTAGTCCCCATACTCATAAAACTGAGAATCTAAAATGAAGATTAAAAAAAAAGACAGGAAAAGGCCCTAGCAGGTGCCTATAGAAATTTCACAGAGTAATTAACAGTTGAGAGGGGCTGGGGATTTAGCTCAGCGGCAAAAGCGCCTGCCTGGCAAGCGCAAGGTCGTGAGTTCGGTTCCTGGTACCGGAGAAAAACCAAAAAAAAAAAAAAAAAAAAAAAAAAAAAAAAAAAAAAAAAAACAAACAGTTGAGAATGCTATTTTTTAAGGTGGGCAAGAAATGTCTCATTGAGGGCCTGATATTTGAGCAGCCTAGATGAAGAGAAGTAGATTCATACACATACCTGGGAAGGGATAGGACACTATGAGAAGAGAACCAAGAGTCACAACAAAGGCACCAAAGCAGAAAATGTCTGATATCTTGGACAAGACATTTTTATGTTAGCATATGATTAATGTGGCCAATTATTGTGTTCTACTTTTACAGTTATTCTTGAATGTAAGTGAACATGCTACTTTGACAAAAATTACACACATCTTTCAATTCTGCCTTCTTAGGAATTTAAATACTTCATCAATCACTTAAAAAAATGTCAGAGTTATCAACTGGAAGAAAGTTCTCAAAGGTGTAGAACAATCTGATTGGACATGCAACCGAATCACAGAATTACCCACAAATATCTATGCTGAGAAGAAAGGGATTTTAAAATGTGTTAGCTAAAAAAAGAAGGGCATTAAATCTGAACATTATCTAGTGAATTATTTAACTATTTAATCACAAATGCTTAATTTTTTTACTTTAAAGATAAAAAAAACCAATGAAGACAAAATCAAAACAACATAAAAACAACAAAAACGATGCATGACCTCAAAACAAAATGATAGAAATTAACAGTGGTTGCTACATTACACACTGTTATCTTCAACGAAGCTGCTCAGTCCACCAGACATAAGAATATAAGATTGATCAAACAATCAAAGACAGTAACAAGTAATAAAAAAAAGAACATTGGAAATGATGCAGAGCTTCACCATACAAGATGGTAGGAATTCAACAATGGTTCTAATACTGCATATTGTTGTTTTCAGATCAGTCATTCTGATTGCCAGACACAAGTGTGCAAAATTGGTCATGAAAAAGGAAAATTTTAAGCACTGACTGTCCTTTGCAATAAGCCACAGACATCAGTAATACAACTTTCCCAGCTATCCTTGTATATACATATAAATTTTGTTTTTCACTTTAAAGAGAAAAGAAAAAAACCAAAATAACAAAAACAAATATATAAACAAAATAGCATAGAGAACAGTAAAAATGATACAGAATTTCAGAACAAGGTGATAGGATATTAACAATGGTTATTATATTACATAATGTCATCTTCAAAATGGTTGCACAGATAACCAGGTATACACATGTAAGATTGATCAAAGAATTACACATTAATAGTTTCTTTCAAATGAAGTATTTCTTTCTAGCTATCCTGTGTATACATATACATATTTTTCTCTTCCTTTTCTCTTTTTCCTCTCCCCTCCTTCATCCCAGTTGCTCCTTCTACTTTGAGCAGTTTCTTTACCCTTTCACAATATCTATTGTACCCTTCATATTTTATGTACTCTTTCAGGTTCTTATGGTAGGGAGGAAATACAGTGTTTACATGCATGAATCTGATTTATTTCACTTATGAGTGTGGTCTCTAGTTGTGACCATTTACCTATACAAACCTCTAGTTTATCTTTCTTTATAGCTGAGTAATACTCCATTGTATAAAAATACCACATCTTTTTTATCCATTCCTCAGTTGATGGGCATTTGGGTTGTTTCCAAGATTTATCTATTACACATTGCCCTGCTTTAAACATGGGTGCACATATATCACTGTGGTATGATGCTCTTAATTCTTCTGGGAAGATACCCAGGAGGGGAATAGCCGGGTTAATGAGAACTCTAATCCTAGTTTCCTGAGGAATCGCCAGACTGATTTCCACAGTGGTTGCACCAGTCTCCATTCCCACCAATAGATTCTTAATATCAAGTGATGACCCATTTTCTAAGTTATATGACAGTGCTTTACCAGTGTGATTAAATCTTTGGGAGAAGATAAAGGTAGAATTTGGAAAATGAAATAACAACTCTCTTGATTACTTGTTTTTCACCTTTTAAAATAATTTAAAACCAATCTCATCTATGAAGTGTATTTTGGCATTACTTATATACTAGAGAAACACATATTGAAGTAGGGAAAAGGACTATTTGCATAAGTTTGGCTAAAACCCTCAATGTAAAATAAAGCACACAAACTTACATCTCATAAACCATGATACCTATTCATAACTTGACTTTTATGAGTAAGCCTAACAAAGCAAGACAGGTTTCATTTGGCTAGTACCAATGGCTAACATCCAGGATGATCTTATATAAATTTCACTTATCTTTCCACTAGAAAGAATTGTATTCTTAATTCTCAAAGTCTGCCCCCTTTATCCTCCAAATTTTACAATCTTTAAAGAACTAAAGTTAAGATGATCTTTTCCTTCTCTTACATTTATTAGGTAATACAATAGGAAATACTGTAAATAAAATATTACTTGTTACTCTATTTGTGTAGACCACTGAACAATACTACAGCAGATATTTGTAAATTTATTAAAAACATAAAGGTCAGAATATACATCACATGGAATATTATACATTTTCAAAGTTTATAAATAAAAGTCAAAAGAAATAGTATTAAACTAGAAATGTAAGTGATCTAATCATAATTCCATTATATAATTGTGTTACCTAGTAGCTAAGGAGACAACTAAGCTTCAGTTGCCACAGAAGTAACTGCTATTCACAGTGCAAGAGTAAAAATAGTAATAGAAAATTTCACCCATTCTGACTAATGACCACTTATTTGAAATAAAGAGTTTAAAGAGAAGAAAAACCTGATTAAAAGTTAAGCCTGCCACCTGCTGTTGGAAAGCCTGCTTGAAACGGCGATGAAGCCCATTACTTGAAAAGCTACCCTAGAATTTGAAGAGCTTAACACTCAATAGGGAAAGGATCTATTTCTTTTTCATAAGAAAATTTCCAAATGCTTTCCATTTCCATTTCCTAGAATCCCATGAAGCTTAAGTCTCACATGTCACCCTAGTCCTGATCCAAGGCATTTCACATATTGTGTAGTGCAGTAACCGTGTGTTAAACTACAGAACACGGTCAGCGTCTATCAAAAACATCGTTATGTGTTAGAAAGAGCAGAAGCCAGTCCAGTATTCTAACAAAGTCAGAGTTTACTTTGAAAGTGACCAAAAACTGCTTCCAGGCAGATTGGTTCCATGTTCTATGGTCTTATTGTGACCAAAAAAAAAAAAAAAAAAAAAACTTTAAAAAATGTTCAGTACATCTATGACCTTGATTTCAATGATAATAATATTGCAGGTGTTTTCATGTGTCAAATCTCAACATGTCCACATGAAGCATGTGCTATTCTTTAACACTGATGCTTCAGTAACACTGTTTTATTTTTACAAAAACAAAAAACTACTGCCTCTCACATGGGTAAGAATGAAAGGTCTAATTAACTGCAGACCAGAAAAGAAATGGGCCCATGTACATAGCGTGTGCCACGGGAAGAAATTCTGTTAGGTGAGAAACCAGTCTTTTAAATACAGGTGTCTAATTAAACTACATTCTTCTGAACTTGGATTCCTTCTGTGTTACATTAGAGCATTTAAGCCAGGGTATCACCATAACCAGGCACGAGGTTGCAGTCCATCCAGCTCTTGCATACCTGAGATCCTATGACCACAATGACCAGAAACATTTACACCAGCTGATGGTCATTTGATCCTCACATCTCTCTACTTAGTTAATAGCTCTGCAAGTTAACTTGAAGATTGAGGTGAGCATTTTCTGGGACGTTTCTTCTCCAGACACTTTTATAAGTGACATTCTCTGCCAAATAATTCCAGTCTGAACAGGCCTGGGAAGGGACTTGGGTTGGCACAAGATTCTAAAATAAGCTTCTAAGGGCAAAACCACTGACAGCCCGTAAAGACAGACTCAGACTAGTTTTTAAAAAATAATATTTAGGAGTTAGGTGTATGCCTTTAATCCTTCCCAATGAAAATCAATGTTTTTAACCAATCGCTAAATGAAAACATGAATCATCTTACTCATCAAAAATACTTGGGAAAAAAAAGGGTAGTATTAACTCAAGTAACAAACAGCCTCTTTATAGACAAGTTCCGGAACTTACCCCAAATCCATGCGCTTTTCTTTCTCTCCCTCTCCCTCTCTCCTTCCCTCTGTGGAAGAAATCCGTAAGGCATTCTCCTTATACAATATTGGCAGTGTACAACACAGTGAAGTATTCTTGTCTTTTAGTGAAATAATTGCATTGTCAATAGTTAATAAAACTAAGGGTATCAAATAACTTTTCTAAACCTGTAAATAAAAGGGAAAAAAGCCAGTTCTTCCCAGAATTCACGACTTAGACTTCCACTGTATCACAATTAATCCATTATTAATCCATGCTAGTGCTGGGGTCTTTCTACTTAGTCTTACTTCTAAGGCTTGTATTATTTTTCTAGAATCTTCAACACGTGTTTACAATTCTAGGTTTCATTTTCAATCAAATCACCAAGCCTCTGCTTTATACCACTGGACAGAATTCCTTTTTTCACCCCGTATTTTCATGGTATAAAACACTGGTCTTCCATGACTCTTCTCAGCAAATTCTCACTCAGCTCAGACAAATGAAGGAGCAAATATTTGGCCTTTGCACACTTATCTGCTCAGCTCCAAAAGATTCTTCTAAGATGCTAAGGGCCTTCCCAGCCTCTTCTGGAAAATTAACTGCAAGCTACACAAGTCTGGCTCCCAGATCATTCAGCCTGTAGCTTAGAGCATGGTCTTACAGTAAAGGTTCATATTTGAACAAAGACTTAATAGGACTACAGGAGCCCTTGCATCTCAGTAAGCCTATCCTAACATCACACTTCCTGAAAGAAGGGATCAAGATCTACTCTGGTGATATAACTGAACAGGTAGTTGGGGAGAAGGCAAGGAAGGAAATATCCATATATGTAAATTTTTTCTTATGATGACTATAAAATGAATTATACTATATTGTAATCATAGGAGTTCTTTCTTCCATAAACCACAGAAGTCTATTAGAGGCTGAGCAAACAGTATCAATTATGGTAAGTTTAATGGTAATATGACAGTTTTTCAAGTTAGATGATCTGTACAAATGGCTCATACCACAAAATGAGAGGAAGACAAGCTAACAGATGAAGTGTGAAGATTTGGAGCAAGTAAAAAACAATGACTTGAAAATGACAAAGAACTAAATGTATACACCATACCTACAGACACTCTCTAGTGACCAACCTCGCTACAGCAAAGAGGAATGGAAGAAAAGTGTGAATTCTACAAGGACAAAATGGAAGAGGTCACAGAGATTTCAAAGAAAGACTACTCTGAAATATATCAAATGGAAGAAAAATAGAGATTATTTTAGAATTCTAGAAAATGGGGAAAGATACCAGTATAAAGTCCTAATTTACAAATCAAATATCTACTCCAAGAGCAGTGGCTACACAGTATACAGAAGCCCAGTTCTTCAGTTGCTTGCAAGGAAATCCAAAGTATCTTGGTGAAAAGAGCTCAGTACAAACTGAGCTCTTTTGGTTGTGCAACATCTTGGTGAGAGCAATCTTCCTCTTCTCTCCTTACTGGTAGATGCTGGACTGTATCTGTGCTGACAGTGGAGGGACTACCGATCCAATAGAAAATCACTCAAAAATAATGCTTTCAAGAACGACAAAGAGGAAACCATCAAAAGATAACATGCTTAGCATACAGTTGGAGCTGGTCTACAAGGGCAGAGTCTGAAATATAAAAAGAGAGATACTGAAGATGGAGAGGCACTGCAAATGACAAGGAACAAGGAAGACAGATGACAGTCAATGTAGCCAAAGCAGAAAAGACCGTAAAAAGAGCACAGTAACTAGCCAGAAAGACCTGTTGCTTGTCAATGAGGCAACAGCTTCATGTGCTCCCACCATCACCTATATAGAAGTTTACCAGAAAAACCAGAAGGTTGGGAGGAGAAAGATGCAGGAGGATGGGAGTTTTCTTTTTTTTTTTAATTAGAAAAAGTGACTGTCCAGAGTCTACAAGAAAGGGACGATTATTCATAGGCCTGGAGGAAGACAAATGATGAAGGAAGGAAGTCTTTCTTCCTGTGCAAGGGGTGGGGAGCAGCAGTGGCCAACTTCATCACTAGGTTGAAAGGGGAAATAACAGAAACAAGATTGCTGTTTATAGTAGTGGTAAGTAACACAGGGCAAGTCTGGTTCCTCTTTCTAAGAGTGGAGAAAGAGGTCAGGAGAGGTATGTCTTGAAAGGACTGGCTCAGAGAGGGAGAACGTGTGTGTGTGAGTGTGTGTGTGTGTGTGTGTGTGTGTGTGTGTGTGTACGTGAAGGGCTGGGGGATTAGCTCCAGTTTCATCGATAGGTGCAGGGCTCTGGTCCCATCCTCAGCAACTCCTCCGCCCTCAAGAATTGTAAAACTCTCAGGTAGAGAAAATGGTGGTGGCAGGGTAGAAAAAGCTCATAAAATGAAGGGTAACCTTCACCTTTAATGAGCACACTAGATGTAACTGGCAATGCTAGAAGAGTAAGCCTCAGAGCTAGAAGACAGATTTCCTGGGAAACTGCTCTAAATGTTCTATACAGATATGACAAGCCAGGAATGGTCCCACTCTACTCAGGTGTGTAATCAACCACCGGATTTTCCTGACTTCAACTGCCAAATGCCACGTTCCTTTTCCTGCTTCCCATTCCTAGCTGGTAGGTGACAGCACCAAGCACCTTCAAATTTCTCATGGACAATTAGTATTCATTCTGACACTGTCTCTCCTATAAATCTTCCTGTAATTATCAAACTCTGTTATCTGAGGAGCAAACTTGAAAAGAATTCCTTATATGACCATTCTTTCCGTGCTTTAAATGCAATGCTTACCATGGAGACACTTAAAATGGCATAATTAGAGGATTTCATTAGAACAATAGAGAAAGAAAAAAAATGGGACTTCCCTTGATTGAGTTTCATTCTCAGACAAAACTTCACACTCTATGATCCCACATTATTATATCCCCTAAATTTTAGGGTTAAAATATGTACACCTGAATGAGTCTTTAACCCATTAATTAATAGTTCTAGAAACTGGGACTCAAGACCAGTCAAGAAAATAAGTAATGTTTTGCCTCAGACTTGCCAGTGGGAGCTGTCTAGAAAGAGCTTAGGAAAATAGTCATTTTACCAATCCATCAAAGAACACATTACAAAACGGAATTTCCAAAGTGTGTTCTTTGGAATCTTTAAACAAGAGATGATGCACAAGTTCTTTGGATTTATTGAATCTGGGAAATGTGCAAATACCATATGCCCCTCTTAAAATTTCACTACAAATATATGAGGGTCAGAGAAATCCTGCAGGTTATAAACCTATGTGATGGTGTTCAACTCAACTTTCCCAAAACAGCCCAGAAAGTACTGCATAATGTATACTGATCCCCATGCAGTTTATCACAAATGCTGGGGACATTCTGGGTGACAAAGAATCCACTAATTCTCTGGAAGCTTGGGCTCCACTGCCCCAAAACCAAAAACATAAAAAGGAGAAGAGATATGCAGAGGAGAGATGTGAAGTCAAATCAACCAAGGAGTAGTGAGGGGTGCCAGGCATAGTAAACACAATGGTACCTGCCTTTAACTCTGCTTTGTGAGTCCCTGGGAACAAACTAATAATTATTAGTATCTTTTAAATATGAATTTAAAGTGATCTAGTGCCATGAATTCCATTTATTGTGCAATTTTCCAACTGTTAAGGAAGCCACAGGCAACAAATGGTATTAAACTTCCATGTTCCCCTGTTGGGACTACTCAGACACCTACTTGGCACTGGATCATCAGTAATCCAGGTATCTGAGGGTGATCACACAGTAAACATCAACATCCACTGGGCACACAGGATGTCCAGTTTCTATAGCTCTTTGAGTCTTACAATGAGCCTGGGAAGCCACTGGTTGTTATTATCCATTTATAGATGAAGGAGATAAGAATTAGAGGGGATCGCTGCCTGACATAGCTTTTGGTGATGGTGAACCTTCCAGAGACTGAGTACCCAAACTGCAACCCAAAACACACTTATTCATCACAAAGTGCCAACAATGCAATTCAAGTTGAATGCTCAGCTGCTGAGGTGACTTGGCCTGCATACCAACAGAGAGAGCTCTGCTTGCTCACTGCAGGACGCATGCCATAGGCTTGCCACCACGGCCTTAAATACAAATAGAAGGGACTCTACTAACTGCCTGACAAATCAGTGACCCAAGAGCTTTGGCCAAATATTCAATGACATAAGTTTTGAGATAGAAGAGAGGATAGTTCTTTTTTCTCCCTAAATAATGAGACATGGCGGCTCTGTGATCTAGGCAAGCAGCTTGGCTTCTCTGGGTCTCAGTTCACTTCTCAAGCAAACAAGACTATGTTAACACTATCTCTAACAAGACCATGGAGTGAATCACACACAATGAGGTTTATGATAGTAATTCTGTATTGTTTACCTGAAACTTACTGAGAAAAGATCTTACCATACTGGTAATTATGTAAGGTAATGCATCTGCTGATGAGCTGGATTGTGGTACTCATTTTATAATGCATACAAACCAGATATAATATACAAAATAAATATATAAAATACTTATTTATCAATTATATTTCAAGGCTTAAAAATAATAAAGTTTTATGAGCTCTGCAAATGTAAGAGGTTTAGCTCTCTAACAGTGGTAGAATTTGAAGGTAGACATTTCTGTGTCTTCTCTTTGCATCCTGAAGCCGACTTCAGATGCTGCAACCTCATCAAACAATAGGAGCTACAGCAGTGGCCTGTTAAGTGCAAATGCTTATAAACCAGCCAGGTAGCTGGCCCCACGAAGCTAGCAAAGATACTTCCTGAACCACTTGCATAAATGCCTTGTAAACTAAACAGAAGGAGCTAAAGACATGCATTGATTGTGCTTACTGTTTAACTTCGGTGAAAGCTATATGCATATCGCCACCTCTTGCACTATTAAAACACTATCAGGTTTTTCCTTCTCAAAGATAGTAATTTTTATTTTACTAAATAAGGACAGTTTTTAAACTCATATACTACTAACAATGATTAATTTTCTTCAGCTTTTGTAAACGGAGTAGTATAAAATAGTAGTTAAGTATTTAAAGTATATAATGTGATAAATTTTGAATCACATATATACCTGTGAAATTAGCATTATCATAACAACAAAATTATTCACGAGTTCCAAGGTTTCTTAGTGCCCTTTTATAAATCCCTCCTTTTTGCCACCCATACATACACCTCTCAGGAAACCACTGATTTACTTTGTGTAATTAGAGGTTTCTTTACATTTCTAGAATTTTATACAGAAGGATAATACAGCATTATTCTCACAGGCCAGGGTCACTGACGTTATTGGACGTGACAATAATTCACAACTTTTCATTATTGAATACTATCCATCCAGTGAATAAAATACAATTTGTTTATCCATTTACCTGTTGATAATTCATTCTGGTTGCTTCCAGTTCTTAGCATTGAAACCACTATGAATATTTGGGCACACATGCTTTCTTTTCTCTATGTGGACTAACTGAATCATATGGTTTTTAACATTAAAACAAAACTGCCTTCTCCACTGTTGGTGGGAGTGTAGACTGGTGCAACGACTGTGGATATCAGTTTGGAGACTCCTCAGTAAACTAGGATTAGAGGTCCCAATCAACCCAGGTATTTTCCCTTTGGGTATTTTTCCAGAAGAACTAGAAAAGTACCATAGAGATATATGTGCACCCATGTTTATAGCAATGCAATTTGTAATAGCTAAATCATGGAAGCAACCCAAATGCCCATCAACTGAGGAATGGATAAAAAAGATGTGGTATCTTTATATAATGGAATATTACTCAGCTATAAAGAAAGATAAACTCCAGGCTCTTATAGGTAAATGGATGCAACTAGAGACCATACTCATAAGTGAAATAAATCAGACTCACATGCATACACATCATATTTTCTCCCTATTGTAAGAACCTGTATGAGTAAATAAAATCTAAAAGGTACAATAGATACCGTGAAAGGGAAAGAAACTGCTCGAAAGGATAGAACAACTAGGAAGAGGGAAAAGAAAGAAGGGAAAAATACATATATATGCATACATAAGATAGTAAAGATAATTGTACTACTGATTTTATTGTTTTATTGAAAGGAATAGTTAATGTTTAATTGTTTGATCAATCTTACATGACTATATTTATCTGAGTAACCACTTTGGAGATAACAATATGTAATAAAACAACCATTGTTAACTTCCTAGCACCTTGTATGAAATTCTGTAATGCTTTTATTGTTTTTATGTTGTTTTGTTTATTATTTGTGTTTGTTAATGCTTTCATTTTTTTATCTTTAAAATTAAAAAAAATTGCCAAATTGCCTCCTAAAATGTTTGTGCCATTCTGCATTTCTACCTAAATGCATCAGACTTCTAAGTCCTGAACATTAGTCATCATTTGATATGGTCAGCCTTTTAACTATTAAGCATTCCAAAAGGTGTGTAATAGTACCTCATCTGCTGGTTCCCAAGCCCTTACTAATGCTGCTATATACTTTTTCATGTGCTTATATCATCTGTGTTTTCTTTGGTGAAGTGTCTGTTCAGATCATCTGCCCCTTTTTTAAATTTTGTTGCCTTTTCCATTATTGAAAGTGCCATTAGTTTTAATGAGAGGTTTGAGCCTAAAAACTGGAAACTCAATCAAATTTTATACAATTCAAAGTACTCAAGAGGATAAAAAATTCACAAAAATTATTCTCCAAGTTATGCTGCACTAAAACATTCTCTACACGTTTTGAAAACCTTCAAAGTCTTTTAAAGCTTGAAATGGATTTACTTACTAATAGCAGCATTTCTGCTAGGTCTATCTAAGTTTGAACTTAATAAACAAAATACTCTGTCCATATACTTTAATGGTACCTAAACCACCTTAATTATTCCTCAGAGCATTCACTAAATTACCAAAACCTCTGCTTCTAAACCGTATTTCACACCTCATACTAATTCTACTCTAATCCCACAGATTTCATTTTATAAAAATAATTGATGACAAAGTTTGGCCCATGTTCAAAAGTGACAAAGGTCAAAACTTCTACGGCATTGTTTGTGCAAATAGTAGCAGGTAAAAAGTGATTTACAAACATGAAGATGAACTCCCTTTAAGATCTGCAGAGACTACATCGGAGGGCAGTTCCAGGTTTTGAGAAACAGCAGGTCCATTCTGGCGTGTAGAGCCATCTGTGTGTAGAACCATCAGTTCGAAGCTCAATTGTTACAGTTGATGTGGGTTTCCTTTTAGATGCCTGGAAAATGACTCTGCTGACCACATCCACATTCTGAAATACTTTTTGAGAACTTGTAACCAAACTGCAGGAACTGACTCATTTTGCAGTACCAGCCACCACACAATCATTTCAGACGACACTCAAGACAAAGGCAGAAATATCGAGAGTTGAGAACATAGGCACAAATTGTATATATGTGGGGGCAAGAGAGGGAAATTCCGAGGTGTAGGGGACAAAAAGGCCCAAGTCCCAGGAGACCAAGACTGTGGTTTTGGAGGACCAAGACTGAGACCTGAAGAGGAAGGACCAAACAAAACACTACTTCATGGACAACACACACGTTATCCACAAGGCAAAGTCAGAAGCTGATAAAAAGAAACCTTAATGTCTATATATTAGGTTGGTATTACACATATTATTGATAGGTATACATAGGTTCAGATCTAATTAAGTAAATAAAATAATATGTCTGTTTACTTTAGTGGTAACTTTAGAGGACAGAGATGTATGTGGGAGCATTTGTGGAAGATGGGGTCTTGCAAGTTCAATCTTGAAATTTCTTGTCCTTCTGAGCTCCTCAGTTAACTCACAAACATGCCCCTTGTCTCAAAGGGTAAGAGAAGGAATGGCCAGCATGTCCAGGACACCAGCAAGCACTGAGGCTTGACACTTCGACTTAAGGCCAGCGGTTTGCCAGCACAATCTAGGCTCCACTATATCCTTCCCTTGTCTATTTCTATGTTTCTATGCTTTCCTCTCTCATTGTCTGAGGGGATCAATTTCCTCACAATGTCCCAACTTTCCCTCTTTCAACTCGGAGTTCCTACACTAGGCGAGGACGGAAATAAGGAAAATCAGCCCTCCTCCACACCACACTCTCTGTTCCCGAAGTATTCATTTCTCCTCCCCACAAGTGAAACTGATTCAGTCAGTTTCAGCTAGAGGCACTAAGGAAATCCGGTCCAGATGAGTTAAACTATAAATACAAAACCAGTAACTCTTTTCTGCAGGTGGATGCCTTGGTAAAAAGAGCATGAAGGCTAACCCAAATGTATCGCTAACTAGTAGAAAGTTAGGATAGATAAGAAGTAGATACAAAAACTCAAGTGGTGTGAAATAAGATAACCCTGGACACCACCCACAAATAAGTAGCTATCAGCCTCTGTGAAGCCAGCTAAAATTGTCAGGACTGTAGTGACCCAGCTGTTGCTATGATATATGGCAATTTTATGTCTATTCTTACCCATGCCATGTCCTTTAAGATGAAAGCTCACAGAAGACAGAAATTGCACATTCCTTCAACAAAAACGTAGGACTTTTAGCATCCTATTATGAAAATAAGAGAATGAAAAAGGACTGGAATCTCTTTTCAGCAATCAAATTTACCTTTAAAAAACTACAAATTGGCCAGTTCAGTGGCACAGCACCTGTCTGGTAAGCACAAGGTCCTGAGTTCGATTCCTGGTACCAAAAAAAAAATAATAATAATAATACAAGCCTGCAAATGTGTTTTAAAAACAACTTCGAAACAGAAAATGTAGATAAAATCCCACCTTTCCCAACTGGTCAAGCTACCTTTCTGCTTTGAAAAGTAAAGTAAGTGCTGCATAACCCAACTTCTTCACTTCCACAACCTCGTGAATTTTCGTACAGATTAGATGGAACTGATCAACTGAACATAAAACCATAGATTAAAAAAAGAAAGCCTTTCAAACACACTTACTTAAAATGCAAGCAGTTCAAAATTCTAAGCAGCTTAATACTGAGTGCAAAATTACTAAGGAAATATCCTATGAAGAGGAGTTTATGGTAAATATAAACCCAATCAAAGCATACCACTTACTAGACAGCAAGGGCCTCACCAACTCTCTGAATAGATATGATATGAAAAATCATTAACTACTTTGAGCTCCTTAGCTGTCTATGCTTCATAGTTCAAGTTGGTTTCTCTGCTAAGGTTTTCTTAAAATTTAAAGTACATAGGTAGTACTTTAACAAAAAGAAAACCCTACACAGCTTTTATACATTATGCTTATAAGGGAGGAGAAGGCCAACTCTCCAGGATCCTCACACAAATCACCTCCATCCAGGGACTGCCATCCTCCCTCTTTCTAGTTATCATCTCCTACTCTCTGGAAGTTTCTCCCTATGGCCAAACAGGGTCCTACATGATCTGCCATGTTTTTCTTGGGCACATGAAGCTTGCCCCCAACACCATTATAGTTTGTTTTCTCTGCCTGGAATCCTTTTTCCAGATATTCCATGGCTAGCTCCTCACTTACTGTGGACAAGACTCTGTGAAAATGTCATGACATCAGACAGGGCTTCCTATTAGTCTTGGATAAAGCAGATCTGTCCCAACCCTCTGCTAATCCCTATCTGTTTGACCTGTTTTTATTTTTCTTCATAAGAATTTCTAACACCTGGCATATATAGTATTTATTTGTTTGATCACTGTCTGTCTGCCCCCTCTGTGTGAGCAAGGACTTTGTTCGCTACTGTATTCCCAGACCCAGCACACTGTCTGCCTCACCATAGGTGTGCAGTACATTTCTGTACACTAAAAACTTTCCTGTGTGGTATCTCTGTCTTGTTTTCCTATACACTTGGAAAGTTCAGTTGATGGCTGAGAAAAATTTTTGCTTGCACCTTACCAACTTCTGCATATTTCCAAAGCCAGGTAGGAAGAAGCCAATGGCAAGTGACCCACTTCCCCAGCATTAAGAGGTTTGTGAGACCAGCTTCTCTATAATCTTTCTGCTGTCCATGGACAGAAATTAAGGCAGGGTCTCTTGGAGTATGGAAGTCAAATGAGATGGGGAGAAAGGTAGAGATTTACTGTCTTTGCCAACCTAACTCATCCCAAATAGTCCATATGTCTTCTTGCTCAGAAAGAAGAGTCCCGAGATACTGAGAGCTTTTGAATACAGGTGATTCTGTTTGCTTGTTTTTGAATCTACATTAATATCTTCTTCCACTGGGCCATATATGCTTTCTAGTGATAGAGATTTAACATTTTGTGCTACAAAACAAACCTGTGTTTTGTGGCTGTGATCAACCTGTCTCCAAAAACATTGGTGGAAGTTGGTGCCACTGAAAAGAATTTGAGGTCAAGTATAATCCAGGTACTCTGGAGCCTAAGGCAGGAGAATCACCGAGAGTTCGAGGTCAGCCTGAGCTACATAGTGAGTTCAAGGCCAGCCTGCATACAGCAAGATTTCATCTCAGAAAGCAAACACAAACAAAAGAAACACTGTAAAAAGAATTTGAATGGTTATGTGTTTTTTCCAAAACGAACAGAAATGACGTCAAACTTTAACTCCCTACTAAATCACAAGCAAAGATAACAACTGTCTTCACGAACAGTATTCCTAAGTGCAGTACGGTAACAATGACACTTTTTGAAGTGTTACTAAGGTAAATCTTCCTCACTCCCTCCCTGTCTTTGTCTCCCTCAAAATAGAAAAGTATTCTTTTTCACATCTGTACTCACAGGTATTTTCAGAAACGCAATAAATTTGACTCAGGTCAGAATATGTTTTCTTACTTTTAAATTGATTTAAATTCTATTTAAAATTATTTAAGACATTTTTGTGGAGGCCTCAGTTTCTTACTAGTCTTTAAACAGAAAATTTCAAAGCTCATCAACTCTTAAGGCTGTATTTACTACACATGAGGCCTTCTTCCAGAAAAAGAGGGAGGGAGGGAGGGAGAGAGGAAAAGAGATGCAGACACAGAAACCCACCATTTCTCTGCACTGTTTTCCTTTTCATTTTAAGAAGACTGGTTCCCAAAGGAAGATACTTAAGACACTTGCGTCAGTCTGTGAAATGCACAGTCTCAAAACTGGAAAATTAACAAATAAAAAATAAAACTATTGAGGTGAAAGGAGCAGTGATTACTTATAGATATTCCCATCCCCTGCCCTAATGGACCATCACCCAGTCCTTCCTTTCCTCTGTCTGCAGGTAGTGTTGAATGAGTTAAGTGAAAATATGGAGAAATGAATAAGTGAAGATGGGCACCAATAATATATTCTCCAATGAACAGACTCCGTCCAAGCCCATGGAGTTATTTCTTAGAGATTTCCAAGCACTCTGAATGAATGAGGGCTGGGGTAGCCTGCCCTCATAACCTAATTCAACCTACATTTGAAATAGAACATTTTCAGTATGAATCTCCTTTCCCACATTCTGAAAATTAATTCTTTACCCAAACACAAGGTCTTATGTGCATGGATTTCTCCTTACAATTTTTATGTAGAAGTTTTGTCCCTGTAGAAAGCACCCCAAATGAGATGGCAATAAACAAAAAGTTAGCAAATACAGATTGACTTACTTTACTTTTCTATGAATTCTCTACCAGCGGGAAGAAGGACTCTCCAGAAAGGTTGATGAAAGTGCATTCCTAGGGCCCAAATGTTCACATGCTTCTCCCTGCCACTCCACCCCCACTTTACAGTGAAAATATTAGAGGAAAAAATAGGGGAAGTTACATGAGTAAATTTGTTAGTGCATGAGATCAACCGAAAACAAGGAATTCCCCTCCCGGACTTCAGTGGCCTAATTAAAACTCATAAAACACAAATGACTAAGACTGCTCCCATTGATCTGTGAAATAAGAAGCAGAAAAAGTCAATTTCGTATTTCAGTATGGAAAGGGCCAGGTCTGAAAGACTGTGACAGCTTACAGAATAGAATTGAGTAAATCATTGCTGTGACTTTCAGGTTCAATCAACCAACCTTTGCTATTTTTCTGCCCAAAGTACTTACCACCGAAACTGATAACTGCCTACTTGGATGTAGAGTCTGGTCCTATGACAGACAGATGGGTAGCCCTTGATCTCACTGTCCTCATCTATAGAATGGGCATTAGAATTGCCCCAAAAGGTTGCCATGAGGATTAAAGGGGTCCATGCAGGTAGAGTACTTACAACAGAACCCTAGGCCACAGCAAGTGCACAATGAGTAAAAGCCATCATCATTGTTACTATTTTGCTTAACCTAATATGGAAATGACCATATAACCTAGCATGGATCCACAGGCCTAGGAACTAAACTGAAAGGATTTAGGAAGCGAACGTGAGTATGTTAAGTACCATTACTCTTGGTTCTTCAACAGGTGCTTTACACAGCTGATCTTGCACTACTTCCCTGCAAACTAATTCTGAAGCTCCACATTCTGAGGTTTAGGGAAACAAATGGGGTCACTTATTTAGCTAGCAAAGGGGCAAAATGAGCTTAACACTCAAGTCTATTTGTTTTCCAATGCTGGGCCTATTTAAGGAATAAACACTTCCAAGGATGCTTTAAAATGGGCACCTTCATGGGGCCATGGGAGCCAAAATCACACAGCTGATACTCACTGAAACATGCTTATAGGTTTGGAGATTTTACTTTGGGTAATGAGAACTGTGAGAGCTAGCTGAAAAGCTTTACTCTGCAAATTCATTCACTATCTCTCAATTTTAAGAACTCTGGTCTCATACATGCACAATATATGCTATGTATACTTTGTGTCTATCTCACATGCATCCTAATTGAGAAATATTAATAGATTTTCATTTTTAAAGTATTTTACAATCTCCCTTTAGGAAAGCCAGGGAAAGTCCAATAGCACCATCAACAATAGGCTTTCAGAAGAACAGGCTTTTCTGGGAAATTAAATTCTCCCATAGCCGAAAGGGGAGATCCTTTAAAATACAGTGAAACCTTGTCATGGTCTCCATAGGCAGTGATTCCATTCCCTACATTAACATGATGATAATTTTTAAAAGCAAGTAATCAATTTATTAACCATTTAAAAGAAAGCAACCAGAAACTATTTTCATATTTACTACAGCCAAAGAAAAAATGACTCAATATTATATTGGCTTACAAAGGCATACCAATTCAACTTTTATATATATCTGATCTGTTCCTTTAAAGCAAGAATTAATTTAAAGACAGGAAATTAACTATAGTCATGTATTTACATAACCACATTGTTTACAGTTAATAATGCATATGTTTTAGATTAGCCTAATACTTTGGTATGTGTAAATCAGAATATACCATTGAAAGGTAATAGGTTACAGTTGAGAATTTTATGAATTTGAGCCACAAAATATCTAAGATTAAATCACTTATATTCTTTAATACAATATGTAGAACAATTGTTTTATATTGTTATTTTTCAAAGAAAAAATGTAATATGTAGGCAGATTTAAGATGTTTTGTCTGAAATGTTATAATTTCTTGGTCTTATCTAAATTGAAGGTAGTTCATAAAGTAGTTTATGTAGTGTACATTTTTAGTCTGCATATTCTCCATCATAACCTAAAATCTTTCTGATGTCAATAAATGAAATACTAATTTTTTCATTTCTAAATTTTAAAGAGTCCAATAATTGTATATTCAAATTTGGCTCAGTTTCCTTTCCTGAATGAAGACATTTATTTTCCATACTCTGGCTGTACAACCAAAACAATTTAGGAAAAATGAATTCTATTGAATATAAAATTAATAACTAAAAGTAAAAAAAAAAATCCCATGGACAAAAACATTCATTATTAGTCTACAATTCATAGGAGGGAATGACTTTTGAAGGCAGCAAGCAAAGAAATACATCTTTATCCTTTAAATTTGCTCAAAGATAACAATAACACTAGTGTTGGGCTAATGTGTTAAACTAAGTAAAATATATAGTGTTAGAAAGAGGCAAGTGCTAAGAAGAAAAATTAAGCAGGAGAGATGTATAGAGAAAGGGGGAGTAAGAAACAGAGAGGTTGTCACCAGTTTGGAATTATGTTTTTAATCCCTAGAGATACATACGGATTGAAGAGACACCTTATAGACTTTTTTCAAAAACACTGTTAAATACTAGTATCCTATCATGCATTGTACAACTCCGTTTCCATGGAGTGGCTGATTTCTCCCAAGGGCCCTTGCTGTGTCGCAGAGGCATCCCCTCCAAGGTGATCCATTCCTCTTTAAAGCCTACATCTCTTACTGGGTAAAGAAAGAGCCCAGACATTGTCTACAAAGATTTTTTCCAACTATACAAGAAAATCTCCTTGGAGTTAAGGAGAGTGCTGTTTCTTGTTTTCACTTTTCAAAATAAAGTCAGGTTGATTCACTGATACACTTCAGTCCCCTGGAACACACTCCCACTCCCACCCACCCCACCCACCAAGACCTGCTATAAGCACTTCACACAGGACCTTGGTAATGACCAGAGTGGTGAGATCATCACTTTCTGATGACAGCAGGCACAAGGTGATCAGGAATAAAGGAACCAGCTCTGACTCAGTCAAGAGTTCCAGTGCCACGTTTCCAGGCCTTGCTCATATATGACTCATTAAGAGCACAGCCAGACTTCAAGACTCGGCTCTATTATTTCCTGTCTGTACCACTTTGGGCAATCTGCTTCACCTCTCTGTGCATCATTTTCTCCAAGTAAAATGGGGGGAAAATCATATTTGGCATATATATATATTTTAGCTAAAGTAGTTATACATGAAGCATTTTATACTAATATGTGTCTGCTGAGCATCCACTATGTGCCGGGGGCAGTGCTCTAGATGCCAATGCCCGGCAAGTAATATGAGCTCCACGTATGTTAGTGATGGGAAGAGAAGGGGGATCTACAGGTAGAAGCAATCCAGTATAGTACTCAACAGTCAAAGACATCAATATTTCTATCATAAAACACACAAAACACTCAGTGAGAAAGATTACAACTAGCCCCACATAAGTTCAGGTAAGAATTTGTTACCAATTTGAAATATGAAATTTTGTTTTTCCAGAACATCTTAGACCTTAGAAGAAATGGCAGATCTGTATTCATTAAGTGAGGGACAACCCCAATGAAATCTTTTCTTTGCTAACATCTGAAGGAGCTGATGGCAAAATAGGCAATACTATTTACAAGCAAAAACAGGAAGCCCTTCAGGCATGGAAAATTCACCACTGTGTAATGACTCCATGCTGCATATTAGCCTAAATTATCTCTTCTCTTAAGTACAATATTCCATAGATCCTCAGTCATCCAGTTCATTTTCACAAGCAGGTCTCAAGGAATCTTTAATGATTGTTTTAAAGTAAATTTTGAATATAGCATAAACTACTTAGCTTTTATCACTATTTTCAAATATAGCCTTGACTTTCCCACAGAAAAGACAACGGTTATGAAATGACAAGTGAACAATTGGTTTCAGATTATGTATCACGCAAAGAACACAGTAGTGCCCTCTGTAGTCAGCTTCGGGAGAGGAATAAATGTGATCCTGCTATCAAAGGAATTTTTCCACACTGCATCTAAAGGGAATATTTGCAGTTCTTGACGAACTATACAATAACTGGTTCAAGATGTTCTCACTGCTGGTCAGCACTAGATAAAGGATTTGCATAAACCCATGACAGCTGATTTCTCCCACCTCTTTATTACCCCCACATGTTGTTATTTATCTTGCCCAACATTTCTGACCCTTTCCCATTGATTTTATGTTGAAATATTGCTTGTTCAAGACCTATGTTTACCACTCCCATGACGATCCCCTACATAAGGCAAGCCAGGAAGACATGAAACGAATGGAGACACTTCTGTTGCTTCATGGTTTTTTCCCCTTCTCTTTATCCTCCTACTCAATGAGACTGTAGGTAGTGGGAGGTCTGAATGACATTTCCAAACCAAGAACTTAAAGCTACATTTCAACACCCAACTAGTTGTCATGGGAACAACACTGTGAGGCTTATCTGGGTTCTAACAAACAGCCACTTGTTTCGCTAGCGATTAAGGCTACCTCTTCAAATCAAATGCATGCGTGCAGAAACATACATACCTCAAAAGAATAGTTTAATTGGGTAAAATGGTTTGCCACACCAAAAATTTAAGATAACAAACCTAAAGGAAAGTGTTTCTGTTCCTGAATATGCAAATATCAAACATTATTTGAAAGACATTATTTTGAGGTCTGTCGTTTAACCCAATTCCCTTCACTTTGCTGCTTACATACCCACAATGATAACGACATAGACATGTGATTAATGACTTTTTATAAAACATACAAAAATGCTAATATTTTTGGTGACCCCAGGAGAGAATACACGGTATTACTATGTCATTCATTTTAAATGCACTTTTAAAACTTAATAAATTGAGACCGATAACATTAATATCATAAAATCTCAAATTATTCTTCTGGGATATACTTTCTAGTATTTCCTGTTTAAACCTACTTCTGTTACATTTTTGTCATTCAAGATAATGCCTTCTAAACGGATTTTTAAAAAGCCTAAAATTTATGTAGAGGCTTTCTTTCCACCAAGCATGGTAGTCTTTAGCCTTGTTATTAAATCATCATGTTTCACCAAGTATTTAAAAGAAATACAAACCTGAAAATAAGTGTGAGTCACTGAATACACATTAGCAATAAAATATAAATTATCTGAAAATACCTTCATGCTTTGTCACCATTTTTCTATCTCCAAGACTCTAAAACATGTAAATTCATGTGCTTTGGAAAAATGAGGTCCATATCAAGCTAAATGAGTTATGGTATTCACAAGTTTGCAACATCAAACTTCTGACTTATTGGAGGACCTGCCCCTTTTCATCTATTTCTTTGAAAATAAATACTTAAACCTTAAATGGTATTAGTACGAGAAAAATGATATTTAAAATCCTCAGATGTAAGAGAAAAGAGAACGGACCAATTAACAGATCTCATCACATGCATCTTCTTCCTCTATACCTTCATTTTATTTTCACTGTCAACAGAGAAACTGTAGCTCTGCTATGGTTTTAAAATACATATTTTCCCTTTCAAGTTTCAAGAATAACAGAATGGGAACTACAAGTCAAAAATACAGATTCTACTTTGAATTTGACTTAAGATATTTAAAAACAAGTACATTTAATATCCTATATTATCTGAAATGTTAACAAATTTTTTATGAATATTCACATTCATAAGTGGCAGTTACCCAAACTGCCTATATAAATGCTAACAGTTAAAGGAAATATTTCTCCATCTAATTCTATGTAAGTAGACACTACATAGCTTTACTGACCAATAAGAAACTGTTAAAACCAGGTAGCTACCCACAACTTTTAGCATTCTTTTCTTATTCTATTCAACCTTTTCAGCATAATCATTCTTAAGCTGAATGGAGAAATCAGACATTCGTGCCTAATATAAAATTATGTTGCCTCACAGTTCACAAACAAGAGCCTATTATATAAACACAAGTACTCAAAGCTTTATTGTATTTGTCTGGAAACCTTAAACGTAGAAGCAGCTCAGATTCAAGATTAGAAAACCGAATTTAAGGTTTCAGAGAGACAAGCAGACATGCACACTAAACCAATAAGGATTTCCAATCATCTCTCAAAATGTAATGGATCATATAGAAATAACCACTTTTGCTATAGTGTAGTCAAATAGAGCAATCTTAAAATTCACATGAATAAAAAAAAATCCATTACCATTGTAACTTGCCCTTCACAATCAGGAGACGTTTCTAATGCACTGCTTCAACTTTCATCTCTCACATTCTAACTAAAGAATACATAACACCCTGAAGTTGAGAGAGGTAAAGGAGGGCAGGTTGACTAATTTTGAAAGCATCCCTTCAAATTTTGTGTGTGCTATTCAGACCAAATGGAAACCTATATGTGGAAAGTTAATGCCACAACAGGACCAAACAGCCCATTTTTATGTTATGCTTCCTCCCACTAAAAAGGAAAAACAATCAAAAAAGCAAAATCTAGTTATATTACATCTGTTTGGCTCAAGTGGTAATTCTCAGCTCAATTTTGTTAATTATCTGGCTTCTTCTCAGCCTTTATGCTATATTGTTAGGCTGCTCGTTTTTTAAACCTCACTCTGTTTATGTGTTCTGTGTTCTACACAGTTGTTAGGGGTCTGTGAACAATTTTGCAATTCCCACACACACCATATGATATCTATTAGGGAGCAATGCCACTTTTCACTTACCAATTCTGGATAAAGCAGTGTTTCCTGGTGACAGAATGCTGCTGCTTCCGTTCGCTAAAACTCTCTCTTCACAGCTTGATAAATCTGATTATAAAACGTCTTTGTTCCAGATGACACGAGGTACTTTTCCTACAAAAGTTTTCTAAAGAGTTATCTGCATTTCATTCCTGTGACAAAACAAATCAGAACAAGGGGAGGGGGGAACAGGGAGTAAGTCCACACAAGTTCCTGGCAAAGATTTTCAGCCGCATTTTTCTGAGTTTAATCAGTAAGCTATATTAAAGTGACCAGTTACCAGTTCAAGAAGCCAGAATTTGATCAACCAGCTCAGCCACAACCAGTCTGAGTGCCTTCCACTGATGTGCGGACCCCAAGGAAGCAGGCACTTGGTCATCTATCACATGTAGTTGAATCACTGGACAGACCCCACCCCCTAGCCTGCCCTTGTTGAACAGCAGCCCAGGCCAGAGAGTAGTCAGACCCGGACCCTGGGACCTCTTATAGGGACCCGCCAATTAGTTGCTGACCAATCGCAGCCAGCACCTAGTACCTAAGTCACATGACAGGGCAGTCCCTATGACTGCAGGATTTCTGAATTACTGGGGTTACACAAAGGACACTCATTCAGGAAAAGAGAAAAAAAAGCCATAAGTGAAACAGAAAACGCCCTGGCTGCGACAACTCCGGCTTTAAACAAGGAACACCCTAGCCTCACATAGACAGAGAAAGAGCTGCAACCAAGCCAGAATGGAAATCACAAGAATGTCTGGCATGTATTAAAAAATAACCCCAAAGCAAAGCCTTAAGTTTACAAACCCACCTCTGCTGCAGATCTAGTCCTCGTTCTCCTTCCTCTAGTCTCCCCAACAATCTTTACGTTCTAAACTTTATTCAAAACAACAACATTAAGCTTCGGCAGAGCCACTGTAGGAAGATGTGCAAGACACACAAGTCTCTGTCTTCCCATCTCTTCCCATCTCTTGCCCCAAAAAAGAGACTGAAAACTGTCATGAAAAGGTTCCTAAATGAACTAATTTCTTCTTAAATTGTTTTCTAGATCAACAACATTAAACATCATCTGGACACATTTTTATGGCAACAGCCAAATCATACCTACTTACCTATCTGTCGCTCTCATAACCATTTTAGATTGTCCACATCAAGAACATTCTTGTTAAGTAAACAAGCCTATTTTGGGAACTAGCTAACTATTTTTATTCGAACATCTCCAATTTGTCTTTTAACTACCTCTAACATCCTAGGAAAAAAATTCAACAGTGAACACCCCTGTTATTTCTCCGATCTCCAAAAATGGTACTTACAAATGCTCCTTGTTTGGATCTGTTGGTTTCTTCTCCCCCTCCCCCGTTATGTGAAGTCAAAGTACGACCTCAGCTTCGTACCTCAAACCTAGAGTTCCTATTCTGATCCTGCCAGGCTGCAACAGCTCCTTCTCAGAGGCGAGCAAGGAGCACTGCACTGCTTGCCATTCCCAATTTATGGAAGGAAGCGTATGTCAAATAAACCAGGTGATGACTCAGTCTGCCTCCCCCGGCCACGTTTTCCCTAGAATGGGAGGGTAGCGTAAGCACAGCCCATTTGAATGTGACTCAGTTTTATTAGACCAGTGGCTGTAGTTTATCTGACAAGCTCACATTTTTCTTTTATAACTTGTACATTTAAGGATCACAATGCACATTCTAATTGATTTCAAACAGTCAGCTCATATAAACAAAAAAGTTGCAGGATTGTTTTTGTTAAGGTTCAATAAGGCTCTGGTTCCAGCCGTTAACATGTAACTTTTAGAACTGTGACTTGAAACTCTATAAGTGGGCAACCAAACATCTCAGTTCATACAACAGTGGTACATAGGTTTTACACATCTAAGTTTACCTGATATCTTTACCATGGGAGGCTCGGACTCTGTCCCCAAACCCAAGTTTAAATCTTATATCTGAGGACTATGTGGTGGGTTTTTTAGGAAGTGATCGGGAACATGAGAACCATGCCGAAGCTTTCACTTTTGCATTTACTGCAATCACTAATGTGAGTCACTCACATGCAAGCACACACAAAGTACAGCCACATCACACATGCAATACAACCACATCACACATACACCATCGGTTCGGTTCTTTAATCCCAACCCGCCTAAAAGCTGCACCATAAACAGTTGAAAATCATCAACCAGCATCTGTGAAAATTCTGATTAAACAAACTGACATGGACTGAAAGTCTTTCTTTTCTGTAAAAAGTTTACTACCGAGATGGGAGTGGCATTACACGGAGTCAATTGTTCCCAGGTATTGCACAGACAGGAAGAATGCAGTAATAAGAAGTGCAATTCCCCACACAAAAAATCTGGAGGGCTCGGGCTGAGCAGTTTAACTACAGTTATCTCTTTTCGGCATACTTCCTTTAACCTCGAGCAAAGTCAGCAACTGCTCTGACCAAGGCTCAGCATTTATTGCTGATTATGACTTGGTGAATAATTAGTTTTGTTATAATGTGGAACATACATTCTATTTTCATTACATAGGAAAATGCTCGAATATCTAATTTTCAGATCCATAAATGAAGGCAAAGAAAAATATACACACTGAAACAGCGTAAAAGAGCTACTTCAGGAGTTGACTATTCACTTTACAGAAAGATTCCCTGCAGGATTTTACTGGAATAAACACCACATTAAATTTACGTATAGAATTGGTTTTCGGAAATGAAATTCACACAAAAAGTATTTAGGAGTGTGTATCCAAATTACACTTTTGAGTCTTTATTTTAAAACTCGGTACACATTTTTCTCACTCAGTTATTAAAACTTATTCATACTTAAACAGGGATGTATTAATCTAGCCAGTGTCTGTTTCTGAGTAAAGTTTTATTGACTATAAGACAGTTACCTTCCTATGATACACAGAGAACATAAAATCTATAATTATATGGCTTTCAATGGAAATAAGCACAGGCTATGAAAACAGGATATTAATAAAATCAAACAGCTCAAAGTTTGGCTTCTAAAAGGATCTATAATATCTTTTAAAAGTCTGGCTTTGGAGTCAGACTTGCTGGGGTTTGTGTCTTGTTTCTATCATTCCCAGCTATAGTACCTGGAATAGAAAGTTACTACAGTATACGCAAGTGCTGAAAACAGTGCCTGCTTGAGAGGTAACTGTGGAGTTACAGACAGCTCAGTCTCCTCTAAGTAACATTTCTGAATTTAAAAAATACACAATTCCATTACTTTTTAAAAGGAGTATCATTTTAAACTACTTATAATGACAAACACTTAGCCAATCCATATTTCCTCCCAAAGTTTGTTCTTTGAAATCTCATCCAGTTTTACATTTGCAATCTGGTGGGGCTTTCCCTCCAAACTTTCTGGAATGTCCTAAGGCCAGTGCAGAATGGAGCAGGGAGGACAATGGAGAACAACTCTCCTCCAGTTGGCCCAAACAGGTTAATACACTGGAACTGTCATCAGTCACGAAAGCAGATAAATGGGTCAAAGACTATGGGAAGCATTACAGCCCTGTTGGGGGCCCTTGACCTTAACATGGGTCCCCAGTCAGAAGTATGAAGATGGGGAGACAGACTCAGAAAAAAGTACCTGACTGAGGCCCACCGTTTCCTCTCTGTATGGGGTCATGACATAAAACCCCACCACACCTAACCTAAGGGAAATTCAGGGAGTTGGGTGGGAACTTCAGTAATACATTCTGTTCTACACTGTCTTTCATTAAGAAATTTTGCTTCTTAAAGGGGCAAACGGCAAGGGTTTCCATCTGAAAGCTGTACGAAGCATTTCAAGCATCTCATAAACCCTTGGGTAACAAAAGCTAATAGTTTCCAGGCAGCATCTAACATATTTGAAGAATGATAAAAGGGACAGCAACCAGACATCTCTGACGCCCAGGCAAGCTTTATAAATATGCAATTCCTCAAATATGGTGTTCAGCACTGTTCTAGGGGAGAAGAGAAGTACTTCTGTGTTTCGTTTGAGGGCGAGCAACTGCTCCAACTTGCCTTTATCCAGGCAATGTTTCACAGACAGATGGTAACATAATGGGGGTAAAGCCAGCAAAATGGAGAGAGGGTGGCTGGGATTACAAATGAGTGTTGAGGGAAGGATCAGTGCTATTCCCTCGGTGCAGGAGCTTGATTCAAAGACAAACACAGGCCTAATTCAGTAGTTCTGTTAAAGGCTGATTTGGACCTCTAAGAGCTTCCTCCCTGCAGGCGATCTCTAAAACACCAAATGATACAACTGTGTCAGGTCACGAGAAGCCCACACTACATGCCAAGATGAACAGAGACAGCCTAGTTTTCAAGAGTGACTGTGGGACCTACCTGTGCAAACCTGGGAAAGCCACTTCACTTCTTTTTGCTGCACCTGGAAGTGAGAAGATGCAGGAAGAAAGAGAAATTGCTGCCTCAGTAACGTCTGCTATCACCGTCAGCTCACTAACGGTGAGTGAGCAGCCATCCCTGCTGCTCATCTTCCAGCTCTGGTTTGGGGAGGGGGATGATCTCACACTTCTAAGTCACATTGTTCATTTGAAGGCAAATAAGTGAGTGTATCATTTATGTTTTATAATGATCAAAAAATCTTTGGAGAGCTGCTGTATATTTACCTTTGGATTATACCAAAGGACTTTATTTTGAAAACAGATTAGCTGTATACATGTAAGATTACCAGTATTCAAATTTTTTTCATAAAAACCTGTCTCCATGGTTATGTGTACAACTCTACAGAGACACACACCAACACTGTCTAGATTTGTGGAAGACACAGGAAGCATTTCTTTCTGAGGACTGGCCTCTGTTCCAGGCTTTCCATGTTATATAACGAGCCACTTTGCCTGTCTTCCTGCAATTACTTCAGATCTAAGCCGTATACTTCACTCCGAAAAGTTTTTATTAGTTGTCTTCTTTCCCCACCCATTTTAAAGAACAAACTGACTCAGTTTTTTGATGGCGACACCGCTGGGTGGGAGTGAATATGGGCGTGGGCAGGGTGGGAGAAAGGGAGGAGGAGGAGAAGAGGAGGGGTGGTGGTACTGGGAGCCAAGAGCTGAATCACAGCCATGTGAGTAATCTTAGGCTTTTTTTTTTCTTCCTAAGAGTATGAATCAAATTAAGCTTGTTTTGCTATGGGCGAAGGAAGGGGAATATAATAATAGCGTGAATCAGTGCAATTATCAAACATGCAGCACTCACTAAAAATTAATTGCAATCACTGCTTTCTCAAAAGGCTTCCAGAAGATGCCAGAGAGCTTTTGTTATTCAATATAATCCTTGACAAAAATTCCTAGAGTTTGAACTCAATTAGCACCCTCCTTCCTTTAAAAATTTCCTTTTTCACACGAATTTGAGAAACAGGAATTATTTCAGAGCTTCTGTGAGATAATCTTTGGCCCTGGCAGAGAGATATGAAAACAAGGAGGATAATATCGTGTAGAGACAAGGTTACACACAATCCCTCCATGAGCAGTGCAAGCAAAATACTTAATTTATGAAAACAACTGCTCAGAAAAATCAGTCTGACCTCTCAAGAGCACTCCAATGGGAATGCTGCATAAAATGAACTCTCCGGGAAAAGTGGGCATTTCTGTCCTAATGGTTTGTGGTGCTAATAAATTTGTCTTACAAAACTTTTGAAAGGCTTTAGGCTGAAAGAAATGAATCCTCATCAATTTAAGAATTTGCTAAGTGGGAAAAAGAATTTACTAGGAACAGTGTTATTAACAAGATGAGCTGAAACAAAATTGACTTTTTGGAATTTATGTAGAGATATTTGTGCAAGCAAAGAATATTTGGTTCTCCTGAGCATGTGTATGCATTAGGAAGTTGGGAAAGGGAAATAAGGGAAAAATTAAGATGTGGTACGTACATGTACCTACTCCCTGCAATGAATGCAATCATTATGTGCCACAAGTCAAGAGCCCAGGCACTGGGCTCGGGATAGAACCTAGCACACCTCTCTCATGCTAGGTCAAGTGCTCTACCACTGAGCTACACCCTCAGCCTTTACAGATATATTTTTGTCACTTAATCTAAGATTCTTTTATATTCAACCAATGGGGTGGAGGCTGCTGGGGATGGAATCCAGGGCTTTGTGCATGTTACACTAAGCAAGCATTCTATCCTACATCCCCAAGCCGAAGGGGCCCTATTTTGAACTCTATGAGAAGCTAACATTTTTTTACTACAATGCATTGTTGTTTTGGTTACCTACCAATGATTTTTTTTTCTTTTCAACATAGGTATGGATATTTTGCAGCTAGGCAAGTATTCTCTATGAATCCAATGTTTACACAGAATGGTCTACACACAGGAGTTCAAGGAGAACAGTGTTATTATCATATTGTTAGGCTTTCCAAAGTTCATTTCTATCTATAGGACAAAAGTTTTTCCAGTACATTTATTTAGGTGGCCAAACAAATTATTTCAAGACAACTCTTAATAGGCTTCCCTATTTCTGTATGTTTCTCAATTTGGAAATCTGAATCTGTAAGATTAAGATCTTTGGGGATGACAATTTGTAAGCCCAAGTATATGCATCTCCAAATCTGCCTACATTACATTTTAACACTTGGAAATCTTAATCAACATATACTTACAAAGTCCACAAAGATATATCAAAAAAAGGCCAGATATGTTTTCAGAATGGGTACCTTGGTAATTTCTACCCTCAGCCCTCAAATTCTCTGTAATGCCATTTCAGCCAAGTTAACACACTGCAAGAGATCAGCATCCTCCCAACTTAGAATCTCCAACTTCCCACATAGTAGAAACAATATTCTTCAGCCCAGGTTTCTCACATCCCAATCTGGGTGAAAGAATTTCCAGAAATATTCAATTCATATTTTAGTTCTCTTAAAAATGTTCTAAATGATAATTGCAGGGGAAGACAGTGAAAAGTGTCTCATCAATTCTTGAGCCCTCTGAGTCCTGGGGCAGCCTGGATGGGGTTTTTAGGATCCTCAAGCATTTAAAGGGGGGAGGTCATGAGAAAGGGTCAGCCATTCTGATGTTTTAAGTGTGGAGAACAGTTTCAAAGGCACCACTGATGCTAGGCAGAGATGAATTATATTCTCACCTACCAATAAGAAGAATGTGCAAAACACAAAGGCAATTTGGAGACCAGGCATCTGAGCAAGAACAGCAGTGGAGGTGGTCTATCAGAGCCTCTCACAGTGCAGACCATGCCCTGCAGGTCAGGCTTCCAGAGATGGAAGACAAAACACTGAGCTATCTAAAAGCACGAGTGAAGGGGAAGAAATAACAGAAATGGAAAAGAGGAACAAGGAAAAAAAGCTGGTACCTCATTAGAAGAATCTGATTTTAAACATGAGCTTTAGTTTCCAATCTTGTCCCTCCCAACTCTTCAGTATCACAGTTTTCCTTTAATGTATCTCTCAACTCAGCCTCCTAGTTTATCTGATCCATCATTATCCTCTCTCTAGGATGCCGCCAAGCTATTAACATACTGCAACTTTTACGAAGCAGCAAGCAAGACTGGGCCCTGAAACTACCACAGGATTAGACGATCTACATGTCTTTAAACCGAAAGCTATGCTAAAGCAAAATCAAGTTTGATGAAGAGTTCTGTTGCAGAGTTTTAGGCCACAAATTCATCCCTTGAAGAAGTTTAACCTGAAGAGATTCTTTTCTCCATGTAGTGACAATTTGAGTCCCTTTATAGCACCTTTGCCTCTGGACTTACCTCTTATGATCAGGAACCCGACCCTAAAAGGCTGTGGCTGGTTGTACAATGATGAAACTACCTTTGCTTTCTATTCCTATCCCAACAGGTCATCAGAAGAAAACAAGATTATCTATTAAATACTGGAACTGCAATGCAGTTGTGCAGATGTCACCAAGGGAAAAAACTGGGTGATGGGATACTTGAGACTTCTCTGTTACCATTTTTATAACTTCTTAGGAGTCTATAATTATTTCAAAAGAAAAAAAATTAAAAAACAAATCCTGCAGCTGTCTGGAAAATTTATCCTCAAATTAATCACAACAAATAAATGTCAAATCTCACTACTGGATAATTAGCCCCAATGCTGCCAACTATGTACTTAATGCTGGAAAAAGATATTCAGTAGGGACATCAAAAAAGCCTCACACAAACACCTGGCCAAGTCCCTCCTGTCGTTGTTTAATTCACATAGGAGAGTAGCATTTGTTCTTGGAGAAGCTAAAATGTAAACTCATAACCAAAAAATGATGAAAATAAGATTTATAAATTAGTCATTTTAATTCTAAGAGCTAGAAAAGAGACCCATCATATTTCATCCATACTGAAATGCTGTATGCAAGATATATTATATTAGGTACCATTAGAAAAGCAATAAACTTAATCAATTAAAGTATTATACAATGCCTTAAATATAGTCTTGGATGACAGGAAAACTAGTTTTTCATTGCTTTGTTCTGGAGGATTTGGAAATTTGTTTTGCATTCAGTTGGATGGCTTGTGACATGATCAGCAGCATTTCTGGGTGTAATGCAGTAACAAAAAATGACATGGCTTCAACTACTATCTCTTAGGTATGGCTTTGAAGGAAAAACTAGAATTTCAGTCATTTTCCCAACAGTGAACATCTGCTTCCCTAACATTAAATTTACTCCCTGCTGTTGCCATGCCTTTACGTGTTCACAGTAACATCACTTCAAGTCCAGTTAAATTTAATAAGAGTAAAGGCATATCAAATGGCAGGTAGACTCGGTATACATAGAACCAACAACACAAGCAACTCAAGCTCTTGGCCACGTGCCCACTTAGGGCCAATTTTGTGAGTGCGTGGGCAACAGCAACTGTATCACGACCACTGCCATGACGACCAGATGACAAATGAAAGGTCCCATTCATTCCAGTATTTGCCCAGTTTTAGAAACGGTCAGGAGATGAGCAGAGGGGGTGTCTCAGAATACATGAAACATCACAAGTGCTGAAGAATCTCTCCAGTATGGACAAATCCTCACCTCCTGTAATCCATTTCTGACTTTACCCAGGAAATTCAGTCAGTCATTCAAAAATTTCTTGAGTACTTACTAACTTCCAAGCACTGTGCCAAGTTCAGGCCTTACAGAAAGGAACAAGAGATAAAAGTCCTTGCCCTACTGGAGTTTCCAGGTTGCAGGAAATATGATCAAATAAATTCAACTCTGCTAGCTGGTGAGAGGTGCCTATGCTGAATAAAGGCAGGCAATCTCAGCATGGAGGTGGGGTGCAGGTGGAATGACTGGCATTTTCTTTAGGGCAGCTGGCAAGATGACCTGACTGATCAAGTAGGCACTAAGCAGGTCCTGTAAGTATATGGGCAACAAATGAGCAGGGAAAAGAGGAATGAGAGGGAAGAACTCAGGCAGGCACAGTCAGGTCAAAATGTACCTGATCCGTTACAGGGACAGTGAATAAACTAGTGTTACCACAACAGAACGAATGCATAAGGGGAAACAAGAGGGAGATGAGACTGATTAGGTTGGGAAGGCAGGAGGACAAGATCATATAGGGCTTCCTAATCTGTTATCTTTATAGGGCTATAAGTCTTTACTCCGAGAGATAAAACCATGAGGCTTCTGATCAGGATTTTATCACAAGGTTCTAAGGATCTTTGGAGTGTGTTAGACAGTTTGGCATTACTGTTAACAAAATATCTGACATAATCACCTTACAGAAAGAGAAAGTTTATTTCCAGCTCACATTTTTGCAAGTTTCAGTCTATGTCAGCTGAGCCCAGCTCTTTGAGCTTTGTGGTAGCACATCATAGTGAAAGAACATGGTAGAAGAAAATATGCTCACCTCATGGCCAGGAAGTAAAAGAGAGATAAGAGGAAGGGGCCAGTATCCCATAATCCCCTTGGAGGGCATGCTTTCTAAGATCTAAAGATGTAGTAGACCTCACCTCTTAAAGGTTCCCACCACTTCCTGATAGTACGATGAGCTGGGTACCAAGCCTTCTGTATGTGGGATTTGGAGGAACATTCCAGATACAAACTATAGAAGAGAGTGGCTCCTAAGAGTAGTGTAGAACAGGGGTGATTTAATCCAGATGGGAGGTGATAGTGCCCTGACCTGCGCAGTAGAAGTACAGATAATAAGTAGCTGCTCAGATTCTGGATATATTTGGAAGAGTAGATAGGATTTTCTGATGTGGGGTATAAGCTAAAGAAGAAATCTACCACAACTCCAGGATTTCTGGCTGAGTAACTGAAAGAGTAGAGCTGTCTTCACCAAGATGATACAGGTTGAGCATGTACATGGAGGAGAATGAAGGTACATGGAGGGGAATGAAGAATGAGGCTTAGCCATGCTAGCTTTGAGATACCAATTAGGCATCCACACAGAGACACTGAAAAGGCAGTTGAAACTGAGAGGGGAGTTCCACGATGGAATCATCAACGTCAGTGTTTAAGTGGCATTTAAAGTTGAGAGACTGGATAAATTAACTTCAGGAGTGAGGACAGTTAGGAAAGTGGTAGGAGGACCAAGGCACTTGAATATGAAGAGTGTGAAGTGATGCCAGGAAGATCAACAGAGACAGCTGGCAAGGAGGAGGCAGATCACCAAGTGCAGCATCAGGAGACCAACTGACGAAAATGATTTCAAGAGGATATGATTAGCTGGGTCAGGCTGGCTGAGTAAGACAAGCACCAGGGACAACACTGAACATAATGTGGAGGTTGTGGGTGCTTTTCCCAGGTTCATGCTGAGGGGAGGAAGGGAGCACAAAGGTAGAGTGGGGGCTACAGAGCATGGGAAGAGGGGGATGCTTTCAAAGAGAAAGAGCACACTAGCTGGAGGGAGATGGGGTGAGAGAACAGATGATGTCAGGGAACACCTAGCCAGTTACAAGAGCCTCAGTTAGCAAGCGGATAATTGCATCTAGTGCTCTGTGGATAGGATGGCCTTCAAATGTGGGGGTGCAGGAAAGTTACTCCTGAGTGTCCTTGGAAGTATACCAGTGAGTCCACAGGTAGAAACAGGTGGACTTTTCCTTCCAATTGTGTCTGATTACTATGCATATCTCTGCTTAATTAAGACGTATCTTTAGACATGTGCTACTTTGTTCTCCTTCAGGACTTTTTTTATTGTTGATCTTGCCACACTGGATATGGTAAACTTACAGTCCCAGTCCAAATTTTTATGATTAACGAAAGAAACAGAAATCCTTTGCTGTTGTTGATGTTACCCAGAGAGATCTGTGGCTATATATTGAAATTATCTGGCAAACAGTAAACCACAAGCATTTGACAAACTGCTGAGCAATAAATGGGGCTTGCTTTTTGTTTGCATCGCTAAGAAATACAATGAACTCTAAGCAAAGGACATCAATATTGGATGATACTACAAAGCCACCATAGAAACTACAGCAACTGTACCTTTTGTATCTTAGACACACTGTTTGACAACATCCAACTATATAGCTCATGCGGATTCACCTTTAGATTGAATGTGAGTGAGACAAACTGCAGATTACGACTCCCCTAATGACCCTGATCACTTCAGTCAAGGCACCCCTCAGAAAGCAGCATGTGTCAGACACTCAGTACAGTCTCTCTGTGGCCACATGACAGGGGCTGATCTGAGTTCTTGGTAACTGAGGTCTTCTTCAGCTCTAGACAAAATATGTCCCTGCAAATGAAATTATCATTTGTTGAAAAAACGCTGTGCACCAGGTATTGACTGTGAAAAACACCACCAAAAACTTCTATTGTTGTTGTCATTTTTTTTTTTTTTTGGTACCAAGAATCAATCGATTGTTATCAATGACCAAAAAAGAAAAAAAAAAAAATCAGTTGGTGTCCCTGAATGAGTTCATCCTCTTTGAAGCAGGATATAGCAGGCTAGGTTCAAAATATAGACAAAGCCCATCTCCACTGTTTATCAGCTGTGTAGCTTTAGGCGATTTACTGAACCTCTCATGCCTCCGCTTTATGTCTCTACAATGAAGGGAGCCAGTAGTACCTATTTTATAGGCCTATGAAGAGGGCTAAGTAAAATATTTTATGCACTAATTATTATGCAGTCATGATTCTCCATCCATCTTGAATATAAAACTGCCCACAAAATAGTAATTAGCTAGAAAGAGCAAGAAGACCTAGGGAATTCACACAACCAAAGATAAGAATACTGTATATTCTTAAGAGTATCAATTGCATGACAAAACCTGAGGACAATAAATATGTAATTCAAAAAAAGTTTTAGAAAATAATTGTTAAATTGTTTTACTATGTAAACCCAACTGTGATAAAAATGAGGGCACCACACTCACATTTGAGGGTAAGACAAAGACCGGAGGTAAGTTGCAAGCTTGGCTTGAGCCCTTTTGTCCTCACTTCTTCTGAGGGATAATGTTTTTGGACAGAATTTCTGAGGGACACCGGCATAAAACAGCATCTACTGAGTCACAGAGCACATACCAACTTATGAGGCAACTGCAATGGGGATTCTCGCACATGTGGAATCTCTAAAGCTAGAAGAAACAGCTAGGAAAGCTCAGTGCCTTGCCTAAGGTTAAGCAGCAAGGAGTGGGGTTAGCAAGTAAACTCAGGTGACCTACTGTGGAGTTTGAGGTCTCCTCTAAATGGTGCTTACCTTCCCAAAGAGAGATGCCATGTATAAGTCTAGTTTTTCTTTTTTTTTTTCTGTTTTGCAGTCATGGGAATAGAACTCAGGGCTTCACACATGCTAGGGGAGCACTCAACCACTGAGCTGTACCCCTAGACCTGTAACCGTAGTTTCTTAGTAGGAAAGTCCAGAAATGCCCAGGCTATTAGTGAGAAATGTGTTTTAAAGCACCCAGCTCTCTTTGTCTTCCCTCTGTCAGGTGACCCAGAGCTCCCAGGGATGCTCCAGCCAGGCCTATCCCCACTTGTCCTGTGATTTCAATCCCAGGCATAAGAGACAGATGAAAGGAACCTGACACATGAGCAAAACAATGACAAGACAATATGGACAGTTCCCATTTCCAAAACCAGATGGGTTTTGAGGAGCAAGGAAGAGACATGCCCTCTCAGGGGGAAAGGCTTCTGGGTATGAAAACATAAACTTGTAACACCTATAAACTCTGTGCTCTGAAAAAAAAAAAAAGAATCAGTAAGTGAAGTTTTAATCTCCTCCACAAAAATATTTATTTTCAGCTTTACAGTATGCAGTGTCATGGCCAGGCTCTAGGACAGAAGAGACTTATAGGCTAAGGAACTCAGCTTCAAGAATTCATGATTATAGAAAACAAAAATTAGCAAAGATTGGGCTGCAAAATTATTACAGAGAACAAAAATTAGTAAAGATTGGGCTGGGGATGTAGCACACTGGTAGAGCATTCACTTAGCATGTGTGAGGCCTTTGGTTCCATCCCCAGCTGTACACCCAAAGGGAGGGGGAAGGACTAGGAAAGATGTGGGCTCCAAATTAGCAGTACAGATAATACCTTAATTTTGCAATGCTTTCTTTCTTCAAATGAAATTTCCAAGAAGACTAACATTTAAAACAGATAAAGGCTAACATCCTGGTAGAAGTTAGAAGAGCCCTTACTGTAGGCAGCTCTGTTCTACACTCCCTGCTAGACCTTGAACCCCCATAGTATCCAGCCTTCAGAACATTCAAGAAGGGAGACAGGATGTGCTTTCAAAAGTGAACAACACTTCACTGAGCAGAAAGGAAAAGGCCCACCCAGTAAGAAGGATCACGAAGATGCAGGCATGGGGGCAGGCACAATGCCACAGGTGGACTAGGGAAACAAGAAGGGAGAACAACTGTCAGGGATGGAAAAGTCAGGGGAAAGGATCAGAAAAACCTGGTCCTGGTCCAGAAAAATCTGAATACCCCTTTCTCACTGGAATTCTAAGCCTGAAAAGCACAAAGCAGCTGCAGCCAGTGAGCAGTGCGGTGGTGGCCTGGAAAGAGCAAACCCTACACCAGTCTCTTTTACTTCTCTTCCATTACAGAAACTAGCTTAAAAGTGGGTGATAAAGTAGCAAGCTCTAACTACAGGGAAACCTATACACCAAGTACCTGCTTACAGTGTCAGGTTTACTGTAGCTGCCCTTCACATGGCAGTTCTTCAAGCTCTTTACTTGTACCATTATGTTCATCTTAATCTAACCTTTTCATATCCTTTTCTCTTTTCACCTCTTTAAGACCTTACTCAGGATTTTACCAAAAAAAAAGTCAAAATCACAAGGTCAGGGCTGAAAATATAACTCAGCTAGAGAGTGTGTGCCTAGCATGCATGAGATCCTGGGTTCTATCCCCAGTACTGCAAGAAACATAAAGGGGACGGTCACAAGGTCAATAGATAATGAATGTGTGTGTCTTAATTACCTTTCTCTTGTTGCTCAGACAAAATATCTGACACTCAGAATTAAGGAAGGAAAATTTTATTTAGCTTACAGTTTGTAGAGGTTTCAGTCCATACTCAGCTAGCTCCAAGGCAGAGTGGCACATGGCAGAGGGCAACAGTTCAAGGTGGTGGAAAACAGCAAAAGCAATAAGAGCAAAAGGGAAGAGTTGTGGCAAGCAGCTTCTTTCCCTCCCTTACACTGTATGCAAACTACCCACCCCAAGGCAGGTGTAGCACTCACATCCATAATTCCAACATTGGACCATGAATCAATTATAAACTCTGGAAGCCTGCCCATGACTGTATGAGGATTTGGGCGGACATGTAGACACAAACCATAGCAGTGTGGTTCCATATCAAGATGACTAATTCTGCTTCTAGCCCTATGACTAAGACCTGAGCTCAAGCTACTGTGCTGCAGAACCCTGGTCCCTGCCAGGGAACAGCAAAGCCTGCCCACTTCTGGGGTAGCTGGGATCATCTTTGGAGACCCTGTATCAAAACACATCCTTTGAGGCTTTTTTGTTTGTTTTTATTTTTGCAGTGCTGGGAATTGAATTTAGAGTCTCCCACATGCTAGGCAACTGCTGTACCAGTCAGCTACATCCTCAACCCAGTGCCTGACATCTTTGAAAGATGTCCAAGTCTCTGCTCTTTGTCCCTCTGGCTGAAAGGTTCAACAGTTCTGAGACAGACAGTATACCAGTTCCATTGGAGGTGGGTCTTATACATCAGAAGGGTACAAGGCACCAAAGGTAGTGAGGGGATGACTCTAGGCATCCAACCACTGAGTGAGACACTTAGTGCTTCACCACAAAGACCAAAACCTCCCATAAATGAGCTGACTCAAGAATTGCCAGCTTAGTTACTTTTCTTTCATCACTGAGATAAAATACCCAACACCCAAAATAAAGGAAGGAAAAGTTTATTTAGCTCAGTTGATGGAGGCTTCAGTCCATAATCATCTGGCTCAAGGCAGGGTGGCATGGTAGAGAAGCAACAGTTCATGACATGAAAGACACTAAAAGCAACAAGAGCAAAAAGGGAGGGATGACAGAGCAAGCTTCTTTCCCTCCCTTATATTATAAGTAGGTTACCTGCCTCATTGTGTGTAGCACCCATAATCCCAGCATTGTACCATTTCTCAATCACAAATTCTAAAAGCACACCCCCATGGCTGCATGAGGCTTTTGGAGGACATCTGGACACAAACTAGAACATTCATCCCTGGGATCCCAAAGACTCATGCACATCCCTTTATGCAAAAGGCATTTTAGTCCATCTGTAAGAGTTGCCAAAGTCCTAACAGTTTCAGCACTTCTGAAAAGTCAAAGTCCCAAGTCTCCTGGGAGATGTAAGGCATTGCTAGCTGTATGGCCCTGTATAAATGAAAAGAAAGTTAAACACTTCCAACATTCAATGGCAAAAGACAGACATTTCCATTCCAAAAGCTACAAACAGGGGGATACAAAGGATTGGGACCAAAGCAAGTCCAGCATCCAGCAGGGCAAACATTAAGTCCTATATAGTTCCATGTGGGACATTCAAAGCAATCTGTTCTAAGTTGTGAGCTCCAAATGGCTTGTGTGGCTCTGTCCCTATAGCACTTCCAGTGGTTGTAGCTCCCATGGCTTTTCTCTTAGGCCAACTTTGCTCCCTCCTTGCAACTTTCCTCAGATGATACTTGTTCCCAGCTTTTCCAACCTGCTGGGGTTTCCACTGCACCTTTGGTTTCTCATTCACAGCTTCACACATTGCCCTCTCAGGAGCACATTGCCTGGCTTCCCAAACCTTCTTCTGAAATCTGGGTGGAAGCCTCTTTAATCACAGAACAGAACTCTTGCATTTTGCATGCACCTAAAACCAGCACTACGTGGATGATGCCAAGGACTGCCACCAGCTGGAGCAGTAGCCAGGCTTCCTTTACTCTTGGCTGTAGGGGTCCAGTGCCTAGATTGCTGAGCACTCTGAATCCAATTTTGAGGAACAAATTCTCTGTGCCACACCATTCTGGAACCTGACGTGACCACCACCATTTTGGAACATGGTGCTCTGTGGCTTTCTTCTCAAAGCAAAATCTTTCACTTTTGGAATTTGGAGGCTGCAAAGGGTAGAGACTTGCTGCTTCCTGTGATGCCCACAGGCCATCTTTTCTATTGTCCCTATCCTTTGCAGCAGTGGAGATCTCTGCTCTATCTTTGCGGTCCACAGTTATACTGGAGCTCCCCTTCTGGCCAAACTCAATGTTTTAAATCATTCTGCTGGGCTTTTTGCTCTTGATTCTCAACATAAATCTGGCTTAAAGTCCCCAACAAGCCCTGCAACTGCCCCAACATTAGGCTGCCTTGAAATTTCTTTTCTAGAATTTAAATTGTTAACAGATAGATGAAATGTTAAAGTTCAATGAAGCATGACAACAAAGATCTGTATGTCCATTTTCCACTTTTTAAAAAAAAGATGCTATGGAAAAATATGTGTTTTTAAGTCTAGAATTTATATGCATACTATTGTTCTCATTGAAATGATGGTGGCATTTTAAAAATATAATTTAAAGAGGTCAGGATTTTAATATAACTTAAATATAATTTTAAGAGGGCAGAAATCATTTCTTTTCTAGGTAACTAAAGTAAAAGTCACAATTAAAACTGGGAAGCAGACATCTGATCTTCCTCCAGGACCACAAAAATGTTTCATTTTATAAAACCAGAAGTGGAGATTGAAGACTTGGTGGCTCCTTCCACTTGCCCTTTGAGTTCCACCTAAATCCCATCCATTCTCTCAATTTAAATCACCTTCCTTAAGGTTACTAACACAGCCCACTCCTGGTTTACTCTTCCCCATCACAACTGAATCTTTTTCATTCACTTTCTTGTTTTTTTTTTCCAGTACCAGGAATTGGACTCACGACCTCGCGCTTGCCAGGCAGGTGCTTTGCCACTGAGCTAAATCCCCAGCCCCTTCATTCACTTTCTACAATCAATTCCAGTGGCCCCTTACTCTTCAGGATTGGTTCCAGGACCTTTCTGCAGATAACCTCCCAAATCTTCAAATGCTCAAGTCTCTTGTACAAAATGGAGTAGTGTTTACACAGAAACTGTACGCATCCTCTGGATAAACTTGAAATCATCTTTATGATAGCTAATACAATATAAATACTGTGAAAACAGTTGTGGTACTATATTGCTTGGAGATAATGACAAGAGAAAAGAGTCTGTGCATGTTTACTACAGATGCTTTTTGCGGGCGAGGGGGTGGGGTAATGCTGGGGACCGAACCCAGGACCTAGCTTATCATGCTAGGCAAGTCCTTTACCACTGAATTACATTTTCAAGCCTTTTATTTCATTCTAAGACAGAGTCTTGCTAATGTGTCCAAGCTGATCATAAAATTGTGATCCTCTAAGATCCTCCTGGTTCATCCTCCTGAGAAACCAGGATTATAGGCATGCCCCAGATTACCTGGCTCGGATGCAGTTTTTTTGTTTTCCAGGTACTTTTGATCCTGGTAAGTTGAGTTCTCAGAAGTAGAGTGCCTGAATTGAGAAGACCAACTGGACTCTGCTAAGGTTTCTGTCATCTTGAACGAAGCTGCATGACGGTAAGGACCTTGCCTTTCTTGTTCTGGGCTGCATCTTCAGTGCCTAACACACTTCTACTTTATATGCGCTCAAAAGTATTTCCAGCGGAATTAAGTGCTGCTGGTTTGTCTGATGCCCTTCCCTACTGTGCCGCTCTTTACACACCATACTTTTATTAGAGAAGACCAGCCTCTTCATTGATTTTAGCATTCTGATATTTAAAATGGAGGTAAACCATCTGAAATACCTATGAATAAGGTATTACATCAGATGCCACAGTCAGACTACCTTTTACAGATCTCCGGCCACTTGACATGTAGTAGAAAGGGACCTACTGGTATAACAGATTGGAACACAGAGCTTCTTAACTTCTAAGCTATTGCACCTCAAACTGAGTCTTGAGGCAAGACCTAAACATTTAAACATAGAATGAGTATTTTATTAACAAGAACCCCACATTAATGTCACTTGATGTTAACAAAATAGCATCCTTATGGTACATTATATTGTGTCTTTGCCATCCTGCTATGTTCTGTGCTTAACAAAAATCTAAATAGTTCTGCTAGAGTGTAATATTCCTTGCTAACTGATGTTACCCAAAACTCAGGGTCAATTTAATAGAAGCCTTTATATACTATGAGCAAAGTATGCTTCATGTAGAATGACCACCAGCTTTACCTCCTATTACAGGTTACCTATTACCTCTCCTCTATTACAGGTTGAGTGGAAGTGGAAGAAGCTAAAATGATACTATGAAAAATTCAGGTTTGCCAGACACAGTAGCACACACCCTATAATCCCAGCACTGGAGAGGCTGAGGGGAGAGGATCATGAGGTCAAATATTAACTTGGGTTGCACACCGAGTTCCAGGCCAGCTTGGACTATAATTTGAGTATATTCTAAAAATGAAAGCCTTTTTCTAAAGGGACCCCCAAAATCATGTGTGAATCTACTTTTTGTTAAATAATATTCTAGCATAGCTATTTACAAGAATGGGTGAATCAGGCTAAAATTTCTTCAATACATCTTGCCTGTGTTGCCATTTAGAGCCAGAATATTTTCTGTGTGGAACGAAGGTGCTGGCCTGTGCATTCTAAAATGTTTAGCAGCATCCCTGGCTTCCACCTACTAACACCAGGAGCGTATCTGTTCCCCAATCATGACAACTAAAAAATGTCCTGCCAAAATGTCGTGTGGTGGGAAAAGTGGCCCCCAACTGAAAATCACAGTTTTAAATCCCCAGATATCCATCTGTGCACCTTTTACTCCTTTTACCTTTCCCCACCCAACAAAAGCCTAACTCACAAACTTTTGAACTTTCTTTCAAACCTATAAACTGACTTTGATGAATAGTTATTAAAATTACAAAAAACCTTTAAGCAGGACATAAGCAGGGTAAGCAACTTGCTTCCACGAGGGCACATAAACTTCACTCAAGAAATGCCAGTTCCTGCTTTTCCTTTCTGTTAAGGATTTGTCCTATCTAAGGACTTCATTTCCAAAGTAAGCTCATGTATTTTTAATATGATACTACATTCAAAGTACTATAACTAAAGGTTATGATTCTTTCTTTGGTCCCACTGCACAAAAGGAATGCCATTCTTAAGTTTTAGGAAGACCAGCTGGACTAAATAAACACTTAGCACCCTGAAGGAAATGTTTTTGACACCTCAATGAATCTAGTACCTACACAATGGTGTCTAATAATAACTGATCATGTACCTCACAGTGAGGGCTGAGCCTCCTACCCAAGTTTCTATGGTGATTCTCATCCCTCTTGTTCCTTCAAACATTTTTCATAATTTCTTGGGGGAAGAGGAAAGAACAAGCCTTCATAGCTTTTTATAATAAATTTTTCTTTCTATACTACAAAGTTAAAATGTTTGGCCAAAGACCACCTTAAATCCTAAATGGACAAAGAATAATAATTCAAGACTAAGTTTCAAGGAGCCTTTTTTTAAACAATCAGAAAATAATAGAATTTGTTCAAGTTGAGGCAGAGTTCAAGCATGCCATGTAACTAAAAAATCATCAGCAAAATATTAATCACAGCTGAAACTTGACATACACTCTCCTATGTTCCTTAGGTATAATACATTCCAGTGATTAAAAATACATTCCATTTCCTCTGAGTGCAAATTCAATCTGTCAAACTGTGTGACACCACTGCTGAAATTCTGAAATCCAACCTGCTAAAAACATCCTGAAAGGCCCTTCTCCAAAGAAAAGTTGAAAGAAATATAACATATCCTTTTCAGATGTGGAAACATCTTAAAATTACATAAGAATTTCAAAATAACCCCTTAATAAACTGTGGGTGAACAATACTGCAAATTCTCAATGTAATTTTAAATCTCCATATTTGTTGTACATGGTACCCAACTAAAAATTTCCCTTGCATTCCTAAGAATGCTAAAGTGATTAAGATCTACTGCAAGCAGACATTGGCATAAACCCCTGCAAACCGTGGGTTGTATCTTTAAAAGGTGTCAAAGGAAAAGCAGATGAAATGCTGTAATCTCCACCCACTGTCACTTAAGACTTACAGCCCACGCACAGAACAGATCCAGCCAGCATCCTGCATCCACCCTTTCTTTCAAGCCCACTACATTAGACCATGGAAACTCAGGATGTGTAGCCACAGCGGCTCCTGCTCTGGATCCAGCTGGCCCACCGTGTGGCGTGGCCATGACCTTAGTCACACTTCCCCCCGACATCCTGTGAGTGGGCTCAAGCTGGAGCCAGACCTTCCCACTGTGCAGCCCGCCCTGCTCCTGGACATTACAAAGCCCTACTCCCTGAAACATTCCATTCACCGCTTACACCAACAGAGCTTCCTGCTCCCCACCCCTCCTGAACAACAGGTCTTTGAGTATCATTCATTGCCCTGAGAACACCTTTAACCATTTAGCAATTTGCTATTAAAGGAGGCATTTTCAACTTCACTTCGATTTCCATAGACATTTGTTCTCTGATTTCCACTAAACTATTTTAACTATTATCACAGTAATCACTTCTACACGAATTATAAGCACATTCGACATTCAGAATCCCAATCATGGCACTGCAAAATTTGCACAACAAAGCTCTCTTCATTAAAGTACCTCTTCATTTAATGGAGAGGGGGACTGTTGGATTCAGATTGACATAAGCATTATGATCCTCTTTTATATTAGACTAAAAGGATTTCAGAATGCTTTGACATATGTATAATACTTGGCTTTGAAAAGGTATTTTCTATTTTTTATTTTTGTGGTACTGGAGATGGAACCCATGGCCTCATGCATACTAAGCAAGGGCACTACCACTAAGCTGTGTCCTCAGCCCCTTCAATTTATTAAATGTTAATGAGAAAGAAAAAAGCCCTCCCAATTTAGTATTAGTTGTGGTGTCAATAAAGAAGGAAATTTTGTTTCATGGGCTGTACTAGCACCACTTTCCTCTTAAAATATGTATGTGGGTCCGAAGGATGGTTTTTTCAAAGGAATGCATAAAGCTGGGGAGAACATCCCTAAAGGGATAGCTGCTAAAGGGACAGCTGATACACCCACTGTTAAGGCTCCTACAATGCTGCGTGTTTACAATCAGATGTTCTACTCAGAATGGAGGCAGCTCACACCACCCTAGCTTTCCAGAGCCCACAATTATAAAATCCGGGGCAGCTATGAGAGGACTCTGCAAAGTAAACAGCAGGCAGATGAAGAAGGGTCACAACTTGAAACATCAGCAAACTTACATCAAGTTTTCCAGGCCTTTTTCATGAGTGTGCCCAGCATACTGTCATAAGGTGAGGAATATGAGCAGAAAGAGAGAAGCAAGAGCCCTATGGCTCTGGCTTACACAGGGGGAAAAAGAACACCTGATGCACAGAGACACGGAGGAAATCCTCCATTTTTTCCTCTTTTGTCTGATCTCCCCGGTCACAGCCCGCAAGTAATCCTGTGGTAGATGATAATCAGAGGAACCTGCAGGACCATAACTCTGAGGATAGACAACTTTCTTCTGGAGGTTCAGCGGAGCTGTGTCTCCAAGAAGGCAGGGAGGGTTAAATCCCACTGTATTTAGTGTCTCTGTTGTCTTAATGCTTGGCTCCAGGGATGTGGGCCCAGTTGTAGAAGTATATGGCAGGGCACAATAACTAAAACCCAAGCTTTCTGGCTAAATGAGTAAAAGGAAAAATTCCATGGAACTGGAAAAAATTAGAAAGACTATGGGGTGGGGAGAGGTTTCTGAAAAAGGCTGCCTAAAATTAATATGAACTCCAGGCTCATCACCCCTCCCCAGGTGTGCATGTGTGAATCTCACCCCAAAGAGCCTGCCAATGACTTTGAGAACTAAAGTGTTGAGGTCCAAGATTGGCCAGTTTGAGGAGTAAGAAGACTCAGCTGAATAGTAATAGTATTGGCAAGAGCTGACAATGGGACCACAGCTCACAGAGTGGGTTGGACTTGCTCACAGAACCTAACCAAGTCAACTGTCTACGAAAATAAAAATATTAACATTCTCTATAAACTTAAACAAGAGCCAGTCTCATAAGAATATTCAAAATATCCTGGATAGAATCCCAAATTACTCAGCATAGGAAAAGACAATCAACAGATGCCACGGCTGAAATGACACAGAAGTCTGAATTCTCTGACAACGACTTTAATGTAGTGATTATAAAAATGCTCAAGCAGTTAATAAGCAATCTTGAAATCTGTGGAAGGACACCTAAAGTCTAGGAGAGGAAATGAAGATACAAAGAACTGTTGGACATTTAGAACTAAATAGAATAACCTGAATTTAAGAAGTCTTGAAGACTGGCTAACCTGAAAAACAATTTTTAAAGAATTTTTTTGTTGTTGTTGTTTTTGTTTTTGTTTTTCTCCGGCACCAGGAATCGAACTCATGACCTTGTGCTTGCCAGGAAGGTGCTGTGCCCCTGAGCTAAATCCCCAGCCCCCAATTTTTAAAGATTTAAAACAAAGCTTTATGCAAAATATCTATGAGGGAGCCAAGGCTATAGCTCAGCAGCACAGGGCCTGCCTGGCAAAAGCAAGGAAAGGTCTTGGGTTTGATTCTCGATACCAAAAAAAAACAAAAGGCATATGAAGGAAGGTGACCAAGAGATGAAGGGAAGGGAAAAGGAGGGGAAGAAAAGAGAGGGGAAGGGGATGAAAAAGAATTAAAGTGTTGTGCATATGCCCCAACTCCCCACAAGGAATGAAACCATTATGTACTGCAAATGTGGACTAATAAATAGTAAGAAATTTTAAAAAGCTTTAGAGGCACAGGGGACAAAAAGAGCAAGGGTGCCATTTGTGTCATACAAGACGAGGAAAGAGAAAGAGTGCTAAGAATAGTGTAGAGTTCAGGAAAAAGATATGACAAAATAATGGATGAAGACTATAAATTTTATAAGCCATGGAAACCCAGAAATTCAAAAAAGCAGAGTGACTCTCTTTGAGGATAAATCCAAAGAAGACCATGCTGAAAATTAGAGATGAAACAAACAATCAGAAAACAGAAAGAAAAATGACAACATTGCCTAGATGGACATAAAAGTCAAATCCCAACCTGCTCGGCATGATGGCACATGCTTGTAATCCCAACAGCAGGGAAGAGGAGATAGGAGGATAGCCAGGAGTTCAAGGCCAGCCTGGGCTACACAGGGAGACTCAGTGTCAAAAACAACAAGTAAATAAAAAGAAAAAGAAGAAACTCAAATACCTCTAAGAAACCAATAAGAATAGAAAGAAATAGCACAGCATTTTTAAGTTCTGCAAGAAAAGACCTGTAACAAAGAATCCTATGCCCAGAGAGTAGGTCCTTCAGAAATAAAGATAAAATATGGAAAACTAAGTTGATTCCCTGGAAAGTAACAGCTAAAGAAAACTTTTAGGTAAAAGGAAAATACCACAAGAAAACTGCAAAGCATCAGAAATGAAGGAAGAACAATGCAAATAGCATATATGTGGGTAAATGTAAAACACCATACGTCATATGTTAATTACAGTGGGATATTTTGGGAAAATGTTTCAGAGATAATTTCTTCAATGTGCAAGCTTCAGAATGTACTAACCCAAACTAACATGGCTATGACAAGACAATATCATCTTAGGGAATACCTGTCATTGTGGAAACATCACATGCAACATGTCTGTACTTCACTTCTGGGGCTTGCCACTGAAAGCAAAAACAATGGCATTGTCTATTGGCTATGAGAGGTTGCCAACATATGATGACATGAAAAAATATTGCAGCAAATGAGGAAAGCAAAGGAACCTATGTTTGGTGGTAAGTTTTTTACAGTCCACTTACAGTGGTAAAATGTCAATTCTAAGAGACTTTGAACCCACTATGAGGTTAAATGTGTAAATTGTAATCCCCGCAGCGAGGGCATAGGAAAATATGCAAAAAGATACACAGAAGACTAATTAAAATAAAACACTGGAAAATATGGAAGTAACTCAAAAGAGGGCAGAGTAGGAGAAACAGGAACGATAATAATGAAATAAGCAAAAGGTACAAATCTCAAAATATCAATAGTTACATTAAACTCAAATATTATAAATGTAAGAATTAAAGGCAGAGACTGAGGATGAGTAAAAAATATGAACCTACTACACAGACTCCAATAAAAACTCAAGTGAAATATTACAGGCAGGTGGTGGTGTAAACTCAACACCCTGGGAGGTTGAGGCAGGAAGATCTCAAGTTCAAGCTCATCTTAGTTAACTTAGGAAGACTTTGTTTCAAAACTGGAAAAAAATAAGTGGGCTGAAAAAAGTAGCAAAGTGTAAAGGCCCTGGGTTTAATCCCAATGCCACCACCAAAAAAAAAAAGATGGAAAGACGCATACCATACAAACGTTACTGGAAAGTTGGTATATGTCCATATTTACATCGGACAAAGCAGATGTGTCAAAGCAATTGTCAAGGACAAAGAGATTATTACATAAAAAGGTCAGTCTGCCACTACATGGCTATCCCACATGCGTACATACTCAACAACAGACCTTCAAAGTACATGAAGCAAGAACTGAGAGAACTCAAAAAAAGAAATAAAGCCACTGTTATTTATAGTTGGAGGCTTCAACAGTCCTTGCAGTAGAACACAAAAATTGAAAACACCCAGCACTTGGGAGGCTGGGGCAAGATTACTTTGAGTTTGAGGCCACCCTGGGCTACACATTGAGTTCAAGGCCAGCCTGCACTACATAGCTATACACTGTCTCAAAAAACAAAACAAAGAGAAATAGAAAACACCATCAATTAATTGAATCTGGTATTTATAAAACATTCTAGCCAGCAAAAGCAGAATATGCATATCTTTTAAAGTATACATAAAGCATTCATCAAGATAGACCTTAACCTGAAGTACAAGCTTTAAATAAATTTAGAAAAATTGAAGTAATGCAAAGCATATCTTCTTTTCATGATGAAATTAAACTTGCAAATCAACAAAGACAGAAATGTCCAAATATAGAGAAATTATACATTTGTAAGTAACCTATGGGTCAAAGAAAAAATCTCAAGTAAAAATATTTTGAATGAGCATCAAGTAAAAAAACGTTTTGAATGAACAAAACAAAAATACAACATACCAAAATGTGTATTTTGTAAAATAGTGTTTTTAGGGGAATTTACAACATTAAACGTTTATATTCAAATTAAATGACTCTAAGCAATGATCGATACCTCCACCTAAAGAAACTAGAGAACAAAGAGCAAAATTCAGTCCAAGCATAATATTAAGAGCAGAGAGCTCTGAAATGAAAAACAGAAAATAGGGGGGGGGAAATGAAACCAAAAACTGAAAATATGAATTCAACTGTTAAAACTCCTACCAATTCTTATCGACATAAATCTGATAACTACTACTGCTTGTTAAACTTTTGTTTGTCAAAGATAATAGGTTTTCTTTTTAACATCGCTGATACCAGGATGATGCTATTTTCATTAAATGAATTGGAATGTTTTCCCTCTTCTGGAAGAGATTTTATCTAAAATTTGCATTATTTCTTCCTTATTTAGGATTTTGCCAGTGAAACATTCTAGGTCTGCAAATACCTTTTACATGAGACTTTCAATTATAAATATAGTTATACTCAGAGTTATAGGAGACTATTCAAGTTATGTACTTCATCTTAGTTGAGTTTTGGTTGGCTGTGGTTTTACCAGGAACTGTAAGAAGTTCCTGTTAAATTCTCAAGTTTGATTCAGTTACTCAACTCCCCTGGATTGAAGGAGAGATCCTACAATCTGGGGTCTTCCAGGTTGTCACAGAGAGGAAAGAGGTTTCAAATTTTCTTAGAAGCAATGGAGGAGGGGTTGACAGAAGGCTCACAAAAGGTGTTGATAAGTATATTTCAGGCTCTCAGCTTCAAAGACTGAACTGTCTCACATAGCTGTGGTTATCACAGTCATCAAAATCACTATTACCTGGCCAAGACGGAGGATTTGAAATGGTCTGTGAAATAGCATAGGAAGTATGGAGCTGGCAATACGGTCAAAGGAGGTGATGGGGGCAGAACCAGGAAAGGCCAAGGATTGCTCTCCACTTTCTCCCCAAACAGAGCAACTACCTTCTGAGGACCCTGTGAGATACAACCTTCTGGGATTCCTCCACCTTATATGCAGCAACCGTCCAGGCACAGATTAAGTGTGGGTGGACATGGCTTCTGCCCACATATAACAAGTTTGTTCTAATTCTTCATTCCTTTGAAGGGAATTCGGCTGCTACAGGGGAAAAAAGTCTGAAAAACACAGCTCTTAGATGTCCCAAAGGAGATGACTTGGGATTCTGGCACAGACTTCTCAGGAAAGCAATGGGCCAGCCATTCCCAACCCAAGTCAAGGCAAAGGACACTTGTGTAGAGTTAGTGGAGGCTTGGCAAAGTTGTGGCACCTAACTGACTGGCTGCAATTCTTCCCCCCTTTAGGCAGACACAAACTGAGACTCATAAAGCTGAAAGCAACTTCATAAATCTCCCTGTCCATGCCCTTACTTCACAGTTGAGGAGACTGTGGTCTAGATACAGGAAGTGACTGGCTCAAGGGTGCATACCTTGTTCAGGCAAAAATGCTCTTCAGTGCTCTTTCCACTGAAAGACAAGCATTGGTCAGAAAACTACTGCAGTATATGTGAGGCAATGTGCCAACAGTCCCCGCTATTATGGAATTTGAACTTTGGTGAATACAGATATTAAACAATTACACAGATAACTGTAATAAAGTGGAAATAAGTGTTGGTTACTAAGAAGCAGTGCAGAGTGTAAACACAGAAATCACCTTAAATAAATCTTTTCAAGACACAGCTTACCACCACCGTGTCCCCACAGTCATGAGGCTCCCAATGGACAAAGTTCCACCTTGGAAAATCAGAACCTCATGATCTTTTGATGATTGAGTGAAATTTTATGCTTACTGTCATGGCTTGTGTGAAGATGTACCCCCAAAGCCTCATGTTGTCATAGGTGGGGCTTTTTTAGAGGTACCTGGATCCAGAGTGTGTGATGCTTGGATTATTAAGGATATGATTACTAAATTAGTCCACTGATTGGTTTGTACCCTCCCTAAGCCAGAGAGCCTATACAGAAGATAAAAGAAGCAGAAAGAAGCTGCTATTGTCACTGGCAGCTTGGTACCTTCTGTCTTTTTCTTGCCATGAACTGTTTCTCCTCTGTGATGCTCCCCTGCCACTGCACTCTGCCTCGGAGCCAGTCATGTATGGACTGAAACCTCTACAAACTGTGAGCCAAATAAACCTTTCCTCCTTTAACTTTGGGTGTTATGTATTTTGTCTCAGCAATGAGAAAAGTAACGAAGAAACTGATTAAGCCCATACTCTAGAAAGTTCTTCTGCCCTCCATCTGAAACATAGTCTTAGGCAGGTAGAGGAGAATGTCATTATAAGGACTAAACCAAAAAAAAGAAGAAAAAGAAAGAGGAGGAAGAAAGAGAGAGAAGGAAGGAAGGAAGGAAGGAAGGAAGGAAAGAAAGAAAGAAAGAAAGAAAGAAAGAAAGAAAGAAAGAAAGAAGAAAAGAAAAAAGGAAAAGAAAAGAAAAAAAGAGAAAAGAAAAGAAAAAAGGAAAAGAAAAGAAAAAAAGAGAAAAGAGAAAGAAAGAAAAGAGAGAGGAAGGGAAGGAGGGAGGAAGGCATTAAAAAGTAATGATTCTCTAGACATTGCCACTTTTGTTAGACCAAGATGAGGTAACCACTGCAAGATGATGCCAGTCAAACATCACCCAGATATTGCCAAGGAAATAACCCTGAAGCCAAGAAGGGCCTGGAACTGACCTGACATACTCCAGAGAGCAGAAGTTCTGAAAACCAGGTAGTTCTGCATAGCAGGAAATGGATAATCTAGGATTCTGTTTCAACACCGTCATAGTAAAGAAAGCACATGATGACATATGCACAGATAAGGCTTCAGGTTTTATCTCAGACTGTGCTATAAATAACACTTCTAATGAGAGAACTGTCAAGGTTTGCCAAGTTGTTCTTCTAGGAGAGCTTCCTCGCCAACTCCCATTCTCATGGGGAGAAACATTTAGTGTCTCCAATGTTCCTCTGTACTTTCAAGGAATAAATACATCAAGGAACCTGAAACTTGGGGTGCAAGTGTCACCTTTTAGGTTTTGCAGATGACAAGTTACAATATGAGAAGGCTTTTAAAAACAAGATTCAAGTCTATGATCCAAAAACTGATAATCCTGTTAAAACAGAAAGTCAGGCTCTGTTGACCATAATGATCAACATAAGAACAAAAACTTGGCATACACTTTCTAGAAGAAAAAGCAAAACCAAGTCACCTGCAAGATGGCTCAGACAAGTGCAGTACTAGGCCAGGAGTTCCCAGATGTTACTAAATCACATTCCAAACTGGTAGCAAACTGGGGTAAAATGGGGTAAACTGACCTATCTATCAGGTTGGGACAAAAAGCAGGAGAAACTGTCAGGCATTGCTACCACAGTGGGTAAGATCAAGAGTATGGAACAAGCACATGACCTGTGCTCTCTGCTTGTCATTTCTTAACCTCTCAAGGTGCTTAGTTTGGTTAAAAGTACAGAATTTAAGATTTTAAAGTGTTTTTTTCTTTGTTTGCTTTCTTGTATACAGCCTTAAAATCACATTTACTCTGACCAACTCTGACAGGATAGAAGCAATTTATCATCATCACAACAGGCTGTAAGAGCCTAAAGCAGCGGCTACCACAAAGGCTTAATGGAAATGCCCCCCACCCAAATTATTAATAATGGAATAGTTTAGGTTGACATTTTCCCCAGGCCCTGAGAGCTGGCTAAGATATCCTCGGAAGTGCCCTGCTACTTCAGTAGTTCAGTGAGTCAGTGGAAAAATGACAACGATTAATCTTGGACTCTGCGCTTCTATGACTTGCTAGTGAAGAAAGGACAAGATGAAATATGCACACATAAAGCTGCTAGTTTTATCTCAGAATTTGATAAAAATAACACCAATCTTTATATATGTTCACTGCTATATCCCCAGTACCTAGAATAGTGTCTGGGATAGAGTGAGACCTCCAAAAATGTTCTCTTAAAAACATATGCAATCTCAATATAACAACAACAACAAAAATCTACAAAGCTACAACTATGTGTCCTGCTAAGTAGGGTGGCACAGTCCCAGCTGTTTGAGAGGCTGAAGCAGAATGATCACTGGAGCCCAGGAGTTCAAGGCCAACTTGGGCAACATAGTGAGACCCTCTCTCTTAAAAAAATTAGAATATGTGCCTTAAAAAATATTTTTAAAATTTATACTGTAGGCAGGCATGGTGAAGCCTTTCAGAATCCCAGTACATTAAGAGGCTGAGGCAGGGGCTGGGGATTTAGCTCAGCGGCAAAGCGCCTGCCTGGCAAGCGCAAGGTCGTGAGTTCGGTTCCCAGTACCGGAAAAAAACCAAAAAA
>NW_004955516.1:2256368-2313427 GCF_000276665.1 Chinchilla lanigera | reverse complement strand
TTTTTCTCCGGTACCGGGAACCGAACTCACGACCTTGCGCTTGCCAGGCAGGCACTTTTGCCACTGAGCTAAGTCCCCAGCCCCTCCTCAGAGGAGCTTTTCAGCCAACTGATCTACTACTATACATCAAGTAACTCTCTGGGGGCTGGTACTAAGAGAAGGGCTGCCTAGCCTCTAGGAGCTCAGGTACTTGCAGACAAAGAGGCACCAAAAAGAAAGCAGCAGACAACAGAGTAGACAGCGCAGTGGACAGCAGAGAGGCAGGCCCAGCATGGGCAACACCAATAAAAGATTAGTCAGCTCTAACTGGGAGGATAAGAGCTTGCCCTCGCAGAAGCATCCTTCATTTAACGAGAAATGAAAGCAGTTTGCCAATGTCTTCTCTAAGCTGTTATCTGACAAAGTTCAAGTAAATCTATATCTAAGATCCCCCTCAAAACACACATGAAATCAGCTGGTTATTTTGGCCAAATTCATAACATATGGACGGATCAAAGCTGCTAAAAGGTTCCATTTTAAAACCCAGCATATATGACTCAGTTTTTTCATCTGTTTAAAAAAGCAGGGAGGGCTGGGGCTATAGCTCAGTGGCAAAAGCACCTTCCTGGCAAGTGTGAGGTCCTGAGTTTGATTCCTGGCACCAAAAAAAAATAAGTAAATAAAACAAGCAGGTAGGGATGGACTCATCTAAGTCTCAAACACTACACTCCTGAAAGCAGAAATTGCTGTTACTTCCCTCTGGGGTGGTTGTTTTATTACCAAATATGCCACACTTTGAATATGTGGTTCCTGCAAAGCATATGAAGCAAAGGATTTAAAAAATAACAAGAGTTAATACAAGCTTAGAGGAAAGTTTTCTGACACTTGATTCACCCTAAAACAGGACAGCCCACCATAATGCCCCCCTTTCTTTCCTTCCAATTAAATTTCTTTAACTCAGTAGCCTAGATGCCACAAACCTCTCCCACATTTACCAAAGCTCATCTGAAGGTAGACTAAATCTACTTACAGGCTGAGAACACTCTTGCTAAATATGTAGCTATGATAATCACAAAAGATGTACACAGCATTGAGTCAATAGCTTCACACTGTGGCTAGTAGGAAAATCACTGTGGGCCCAGTGCCACAGGCTGATCAACAGCCCTGCTTAGCCCATGGGGAGGAGTGTAAAAAAAGCAATACTTTTTTTATTTTATTTTTTTTTGTTTGTTTCGGGGGCTGGGGATTTAGCTCAGCGGCACAGCACCTGCCTGGTAAGTGCAAGGTTGTGAGCTCGATTCCCGATACCGGAAAAAAAAAAACAAAAAAAGAGGTAAGCAATCTGAGGCTTAACAGAATGCCTTCATTTAGTGTCAATGATGGGCGAACTACATATTTATGATGTGCAAATTATCAAGTTAACATATCATCACACATCCCATTCTGGAATATTTTCAAATAACAATGAGACAAAGGGCGGGAAAACTAAGTGGACATAGGCCTACTTTAAAAGCGTGGGACATGTAGAAGATACTTAAAAATAGACTTTTCAGTAACCCTAATCCAGAGAAAACCTTAGTATTTACGAAACACTGTACAAACTCTTCCCTTAGGCCTTATACTTAATATTATATTCTCTGGAAACCTAACATAACTATGGAGTATCTACTACTTATTAAGTACTATGAACTGTGAAATACCTAAATGAAGCAACTCACTCACTTATACGATGTACAGGTTCAAAAGCGCAGGAACCGACCAATGTAGGGAATGGAGTAGGTTGTTAAGGCAACCTTATTCTATAACCACTTGAACTCTTCTTGTTTCGTAGTGATTGAAGTCCATTTTTAAAGACTGGAGAGTTATTACTGTAACCAAAGGTTAACAAAAGCACCTCCAGAGTTAATAAAAGAAAATTAACTAGGAATCAGAGTTTGTAAATGAGACTTCATCTCTCAGTATTTCTAGGGGAGCATAAACTCCTCTTTTCTTACTTCAACTCATTTTAAGCCTTTAACACTGTGTAGAACATGTCTAACTTACACATTTTTAAAGAGTTCTCCTAAGAAGCATGAAGCAATTTTTAATTATAAATAACTGCAATAAGAACTAATAAAACGTTTTCCACTTACCATAAGAAAGGAGAAATACACAAAAGGAGCCAAAATGTTACTGAAATTGCCAATGATAAACTCAAGTTGTCAAGGTAAAATGGGGGTTCATGAAAAATAATCATAGCCAGGCTAAATATTAATGTAAAAATGATCTCTTAGGAATCCAGTCTCCAATAAACACATACATGTAAAGCTCTAGAAGTATGCAACTGAAGAGGCAAAGTATTTCTCCCATTTCCTTAGGAATGTGTTCACCTTGCCCCTACCACTCAGTTCCAGAGATGTAACACGGTCTAGTACATTGAGCAAATGGCTCCATTGGGAAAAGCCTCCTTTCATTCTCAGGCCTGTAAAATGCTTACTTCCTGTGTCCTACAGGAGGCCATATTTATAATGAGTAATTCTTTAAGATGAATTCTGCATGGTTCTCATGTGATTAAGACAGTCACAGGATCAGCCCTGGTGTGGGGATTAGGAGCAAATGCTCACTTGTGCAAAAACCTACAGGGATCAGTCCTTGCTCTGCAGTTATCCCCTCCCCAAGGCTTCAGTTCAATTCCAGGTGTCTTACGTGGAAGGAATAATACGTAACAATCACAAATGCATGACTCAATGCTACCCGTGAATTTAGTTCTCTCAGCAAAGAGAGTGGGCACAGAATGAGAAGGATGCTAACGCCCTCTTGGCCCAGGTGGCAAGCAAATGGTAGGAAAGCAGTAGAAGAGTGTTCTTAATAGGTGACAAACTGGAAAGACTAATTTCTCCACTTTCCTAAGTTACCTGCAAGGTAAGCAGTTCTATTTTATGTTTGTTTTCACTTTCAAATAACTACACCTATGCATAGGGGTAAAAACAAATTAAAATGGATTAAGGAAACAAAGAAGGCCTAATTACACAGTACATGGAAAAGCAACACATTCATATTTCACAATCAAACAAAGCATTCCAGGGAAGCAGGCACGAGAGCTTCCAAAGGCAGCCCACCTCTGCAGCTCAGCTACTTCATAGACTAACCATAGCTCCAAGGCTTGCCGGTATCCTGCAGCCAAGCCACATCCATCTTTCCCTCATGGCAACATCAACCTGACGGTGAGTATCCTGAAGAAGCTGTGTCTACAGGCCAAGGCCATTCCTGAGGCCCCCTTTCGGAGAGGTGGCTGCATTTCATATCTACACTGACTGGAGTTGATTTGGGAAAGGTGGATGTGAAGCAGGGATAAAAGAAAACTTTCCCTGAAAATTACAGGCTTTTTTTTTTTTTTTTTACTGCTTTCAGGTACACCACAGTCTGCTGTGCTCATTATATTCAGGAGACTTACACAGTGCAAAAGGCAATTCTCTGGGGAATAAATCCATAAACTAGTAAAACAACACTCAGTCTGTGTTTCCCTGCTTTTGTTGTAATCTTTAAAATACAGCCTACTACCTAGGAGCAACAAAATCACGAAATTGTTTAAGACCAAAGCTCCTTTGTATTTTTAAAATAATTTGTTAATAAAAGTAATTATTTCAATACTTGAGGCGGCAAAAAGTTTATAATTCATAAAATGGATGGTCAGAATTGCTACTAAAAAACTAGATATATATGATGTTTAAATGCAGCAAACATTTTGAGAACATTTGAAAGCATTCACTGCTATTAAAGAGATCAATTTCTAAAGAAAATGGTTAGGCAGGGCAATTTTAAAAGTCTTGTCTCTAAATTTTCAGTTACTGTCAGAACAAAAAATGTTGGCAAAATGGGGTTTTCTTTTCAATTGCTTTATAATTTGTTCACCTTTTTTTTTTCTACCTGCCAGTGTGTGTGAGATTGCTGTCGGAAAGGCAAAACATAAAACTCCCCTATGGCTCAATTTCCTTTTAAGTAACATGAGAAAATTGTCAAGGATTAGTTCCTGCTTTGCAACTTTTCAGAGCAAGCAACTCTTAAAAAGCACTTTGCAAATATGAAAAAAAAAGCTATTTTAAAGGATAATGGAGGGTGTACCAACAGGCTAAATATTTCTAGATAAAATTTTTATTTCATAACTATCTTTTAATTTTCTGGGTCTCCTGTATTTTCGAGTGTACTTCACAACACCCACAGTCCCTAGAGAAACATTTTTAGGAAGCACACTTTGAACTGAGGAAGAATTGTCCCAGAGTTGGAGCCTAAGGAGACAGGACTGAAAACACTGTGGGATCCTGGATGAGATCCTGGAAAAGACAAAGGACTTTAAGTGGAAAAACTGGTGAAATCGAAATAAAGTCTGCAGATTGATTAGTCGTTTCATACCAGTGTTAATTTCCTGGTGATCAGTACATATACACTGTCGACGTAGGAAGTTGAGCAAATGGGATACAGGACCTCTGCTATTTTTCAGCTCTTCTGCAAATGTAAAATCAATTCAAAGTGAAAAGTTTTAAAATATAAATACTCTTACATGCTACATTTTGTATTAAGAAAGTGTTTGCTGCAGTACACTTTAGTGAAAGGATTCCACTAGATGGCACTGTTTTCTTCAGTGACCAGCGATACCGCTGCACCTATCATTCATCACCTAGTAGAAATTTTTAAATTTCTTGAGATTTTAGATCTCCAAAGGGCAGTATTTCTTTGTACAATAGAGCCCATAATTTCATCTCAATGTATAAAAGAGTTCTTGCCTTACTTTCCTGAGATGTCTTCTTTCAAGACTTGGGCTTCATTTGTCATTCCCAAATGTTAAGATTGATGAGTCCAGTCACTCAATACATTTATTAAACTTTTGCCTTGTGTCACTTGGGAGTGGTATAAAGTCTCTACAAGGAACCCATTCTCCTCAGTGTTGATCAATAGAAAACCTATCCATTGTCCTGCACGCCTGAAAGCTACACACAATCCAGAGAGCAACTTTGAGTAAGGAGCGATCAAATGGCTCTTGTGCTGTTTTCCTGACTCTGATGATGCTGGACACCCATTCATCTCCACTGCTAAAATAAAGGCTTAGCTGTTCATTAATAACTTCTACATTATGTTTTCTATCTAGGTTCCTTTTTATATTAAAACCAAATAGCTAAGAATCCAGTAGTCCTTCAGCTTCCACACGGTAAATGTATTCATCTATAACATTTCTTGGTCACCCATTCAATAATCTCCTTAAAAAACATTCCTGCTATCCATGCTTCTTGGCTCACCCTGCTTTCTGCTAATATACTGGAATAATCCATAACATTTCATTCAATACCCAAATTTCATTTTAGGAAACATATTTTAAACACTGCTAATGTGAATTTAAAACAGTAACAGAATAAAAAAAGAACCCATTCAGAGTTTACGTGTCAAAACAAAACGAGAGTCACGCTGTTTATTAACCTATTTCCAAAGTTCTAAATTTAGATGAGATTAGAAAAGGTTCAATCTCTGAATGTGACAGAATAAGCACTTATAGTACTTCAGGATGAACTGGAAATAGTGACTCTGCATAAGAGATATTCAGAATATCTGGCCCTACCCAAAACCAAAAGACAAAAAAACAGGAGACACCCTCAATTTGGATACAGTGTCATGTTCAAAGGCCTGAGGCAATTCTTAAACCAAACACCCATAAAAATCTCTCTCTGCATGCATTTTCCATTCTCATATACCAACAAAACTTCTCAAGAGTAGAATACAACCACCAAATTCGATTTTGAAAAGTATTTCCTCTTAAAAACAATTATCTTTAATCGAAAGCAAGATCTTTAGATGAAAACTTTTCCTAAATGCAACAGCAAGTTCAACAGTATGGTTCCTCTGGAGCTCTAAAGTTCATCTTAATTTATCACCGACTGTGAAGGAATGCTTTTAAGTAGATCTGTTCTAAGCACCTCTACCTCTAAATAGGTCTGTTAAATTCGAGACAAAATTGCTGAAATTATCTGCATCCTTAAAACCAAAGATGTACTTTCTTATGTTGAAACTGAAATTAGACATAAGGAAACTCATAATATATGCTTTAATAAGAATTTAAATTCATTATTTCCAACCATTACATGTCTCTGAAACCCAAACTGTTTATCAATTTGCCTAGGACCTCAAACTTATTCACATATGTTCTGTTCAGTTACTCAAAGACCTTCAGATAATACATATCTTCACCAAGAAAAAAACAAAGGTTTTTAGCTTTCTTATTCATTTCATTCAAACTCATGTATTTCTCATATACTTTGAGATCACTTTATTTACTTATACCCAAAGGGGGAATTATTTGTTCAAATAAAATGAGACCACCTTCCAATTATACATGCATAAATATCCGTATGTAAGAATTTTAAGGCTAACTCAAGTCCCTGAAAATACTAACAATTAGAGGGAAACAAAACTGAAGAAAAAATGGAAAAGATAGATTCAATTAAAAATTTTAGCTAAAAATTAAATATCATGTCACAGTCACGTCCTAGGTTTAGCGGGGTTTGTTATCTTTTTGAAGAAAAAAAAATCACAAGTGATATCATAACTTTAAGACACAGATAAATCTATCTTCAATGTATGATTCATGAGTTTTTTGAACAAATTTTTAAGTACTTTCTCTGTGCCATTCACTGGGTTAGGGGAATGTTCTTAGAAGTTCAAGTCTAACAATGGAGGAGAGAGAAGTTGAGACTCATTACCAATAAAAATTAGACAGATACTATGCTAGGCAAAGAAAGCAAATCCCCTTAAACTCACCTAGCAGCAAGTGGATCATTAAAAAGGAGTTTCAGGGAAATTAATTAATGCTCAAAACTATTTCCAACAAGGATGAAAACAAGCACTCAGATAACTGAAAATTCCACAAGAGATTACCCCATCTTTGAGTGTTTTGGTCAGTTCTGTGTGTATTTGTAGGCTATAATCTTTCATTTAAAAGATGCAGCACATCCTGTTTATAGAAAGGATGGTTGGCCGGTTCTTATACTTTTATACGTGATAAGAAAAAAACACCTTAAGAAGAAAATTGAAACAAACCTTTTATGTTTTCCAGGTCACAGACATCACTATTATCACCTCTCTTAAATCAGTTACACCTATAGTACCTCTTCGATGCAAAAACCACAGGCAAGCTCATCTGCCAAGAAGTCTTCCCAGGAAGCAAGTACAAAAGAAGCCACACCAGCAAAGAATTCTAAAGACAAAACTTTGGAGGTGGGAGTGGGAGTGGGGGCAGAATTACTTCTAAATCTCCCAAGGGGGATCCTTACTTATGACCACTATTTCAGTTGCCTTTTGTACTAAAGTAATCTTTAAATAGCACTCCTGCTACTTATATATCCCTTCTAAATTCACTATTGTTACTCATTATGAGTTCACTGATATTAGTCAGCACAAGTAAGTTAGTCACCATATTTTTTAAACCACCAACCACCCACCCCTTTCTAGTTTTCCTTTCCCTCTTCATATTTTGCAACATTTGAGATGAGTAACTATACCCAAGAAATGCTGCTGGGCTTTTCTTGTTTGTTTGTGGTTTAAACAGCAACCATATCCCCATTAATGAAAGGAGTGCAAATTTTGATGATCACATTGCTTCTCACTAACAGGGAACACTTGGAATTTAGAATGTTACCTTTGGCTTAAAAATTTACTCTGCATATTTTACTTAAAAATGATTTCTCTTAGCTTATTTAGATATAGCTCACATAGTCAAATTCTTTTTTTCCCCCTCTACTCATATAATAAATGGATCTTTCTTTGGACAGTCTCTTTTGACAAAAAGTTAGTAGAGGCCAGGAGTGGTGGTGCACACCTATAATCCCAGCACTTGGAAGGCTGAAGCAGGAGGATAGTTGTGAGTTCGAGGCCAGCCTGGGCTACAAAGTGAGCTCAAGGCCATGCTGAACTGCATAGCGAGACCCTGTCTCAAAAAGACAAAAAAAAAAAAAAAAGTTAAAAAAGAAGTTAGTAGAGGATTTCTGTCAATCACAGGGAAAGAATGGAAACTGATCCAAGATATGGACGTTACTGACCTTGAAAATTATCTGTCCAAATACAGTCCTACAAAATCAGCTCCAAATTGTCTTTTCTGTGAAGACTTCATCAAAATCTACCAAACCTAGAACCTGCCTGCTAGACTGAAAGAAAAGGCTTGCTTGGGGGGGGCTGACCTTGAAAGCTCTCCTTTCCCTCTGTCCATCCACCTCCAACCACCTTAAAGCACATGATCTGCAGAAACAAAAGTGGAAATGAAAAGTTTCCCACATCACCCTGGCTGTCAGCCACTTCCCTGCTTTCTAGACCCAAGTTGCATTTAAACTGTCATCCTTCCTCACCCATCACGTACCTACATCTTCTCTTCCCAGGGAAATCATGCGTTCTTCTGAAGAGTTAATCCTTAAGGTTAGCTGTGCTACTCACAGCACCTGGCATTTGGATGTACACACTATTTATTTGCCAAGACAACCCTTCCATGCCCCCTGCTTTAAGGCAGGACATCACGGAGACCCAGAGCAAATTTTTGTTCTGTATCACCTTTGTGGTTTCTTTTCCATCATTCAAGTAGCCTGATACAGAGGTGGTGGAACAAGTAAAACAATTCAAGTAAGCACTCCCCTGTGAACCCTAATAAATTTAAAAATCAACATCTACATCTCACTTTCCACTATCATTACAAATGTGTCCTCTCTAATACTAAGGCAATCTGCCATTTCACTGAGACATTTTAATACTATGTGAACAAATGCCACCATGAATTGCTATGAACTTGTGTATCTGGGTTTACACAATAGCTATACTGCATTAAGGGAAAGTTTTGGCTTATTATGAAATACTGCATGACAGGACCGTTTCTCCTTTCTTAAAATAAGGAAAATTGGCAGAAGTTGCCAAGATGTGAACAGCACAAGGTTAGAAGTCCCTCCTTCACAAGTGGACCCTGGTAAAACATCAGCCAAGTAATTGCTGGTCTTTCATGGAGTGCGGGGAGTGCAGGCAAGGGCCAGGAGCAAGAGAACAAATCTCATGTTAACTGTCTTTCCAGTACACTAGCAGTAGTCTGTCATTCCCAACTGCCTTACAAACTGCATTTCTGAAATATATTGGCAAAAAGGAAAAAAAGTTTGGCTCTGTAAATTCTGCCAGAACAATAAAAACATATAGCATTTCAAAGACAGAGAATGCTCACTCAAGACTTGTGCGTTCCACTGTATATAAATTTTACTTCAGAAGAAAAATTTTACGATTCCTACCAAACTTATAATGCAAAAGCATTTAGAAGAAAGTAATTATGTATCTATTTTGGTGCTGGAGACTAAAGCTATGGTCTTACATTGTACCACTGAGCTACATAGTGCTAGGCTGGGAAAGTACTTTTCAATGCATTAAAAATAAGACAGGCTGGGCTGGGGATATAGCTCAGTGGCATAAATGCCTGCCTGGCAAGCGCAAGGTCGTGAGTTCAATCCTCAGTACTGCTCAAAAAAAAAAAAAAAAAAAAAAAAAGACAGGTTAATGAGTGGTTAGATGGACAAAGAGATGCTAGATTTTTTTTTAAAGTATATTAAAATGCAAGCCATCTAGATGGTGGGCACTTTTATGCTCAGTGCAAAATTCTTTCAATTTTACTGCAGACTTGAAGATTTTCGCAGAGCAGGAGAAGAGCAGCAGGGTAAACTTATTTTTAAAAACACACATACACAAAAACGGATTGATTTTTTTAAAACAAATATGTCTTCTGTCCTCCAATGTGGCACCACAAACATGGAGCTCTTGGCTTCTTGCCATTTTGGAGGAAGATCTGTCTTGCCTTTCACCTGACTCTCACCTGAGAATCAGCTGACTAACTTGCTAATGGGCAGAGCTTATGTGTGTGCATCTTCCCCATCTTTAAGTGAGGGAGGCCCAAACCAGCTGCCACTGCCACAGTATGGTGTACCTGGTTTGAGCAAATCCCATTCTGGGCTCCATGGCCATGACTGAAGCATTCCAGGTGCCACATTCTACAGCGTGCAAATATTTCCCCAGGCCTCTATCAGCCCTGGACTCTTCTGCCACCTATTCACTGGCACTCTGCCTTGCTTTCCTAGGAGGACGTCAAAGAACAGAGAAAGGCAAGTTATTCCAGCACTCCCAAGCCCAGGCAGAGAGGAGGAATCCTCAGGGCTGATGTGGAGAACATAGGACATGCAAACTCAGCTCAGCAATCTTCAGATCATAGAAAAATAGGAACTCCCACCCTCTGTTGCTCCTTGCACTTATTCCTGAATGATAAAGGAGGCAGGGGGTAAAGGCTCGTTACAGGTTGTACCTGCAAGATAGGCATTGGCTGACACTGAGGCACCTGTAAGGACAAGGACCCCAACAATAGAGGCCAGCCTCTGTCTGCCTTATAATTTTTCACACAGGAAGCAATAAAAGTCACAAAAAGTGAAAGTAACACTAGGTGATTCTGATTCTTCTTCAACACATGTTCTTTCAAGTGAAACCTTTGTCTTTAGATTGGTTCTCTGTCAACACTTGTTAGACTAAACCCAGACCACAGAGCACCCTACAGGGGTGGTTTTGCTTGAGCCAGAGCTGCTTCAACTACGGGTTGGGGCTGGAATCTGTATAGAAGATGATCAGCGAGAAAAAACCCACAGAGTCCAATGGAAAAACCCATTACTAACCCTAATGATCTCATAGGTCATCCTTCCTCTCGCAGCTGCAACAGCCCCATTCCCACCCTGCTGCCTTTCCCTTATCTCGCTTCTCTAGACATTCTAGGGAAGCCCAGACAACTTCAGGAGAAAATGCCATGTGTTATTGTGCTCGCCACTGAGCGCTTGAGCACGCTTGTCTGCCCCCCAAGGGACAGTCCAGGGGAGTATACTTTTAAGAGGGAGTCAGATGGGGTGTGTGGGAAGAGGGCCACTGGGGCAGTATTAAACTGAAACCACTCAGACTAAAATTTCAATTGAGGAAATTCCGTGTTTTGCAAGTATGAAAGTCTGATATTAAGTATCACTAAAATTCCGTTTCTTAGCATATGTGACTCAGATTTGATTTGTCTATGTCGCCTGTGGTTTGGTTGCTTTACTTCCTAAGAAAAGATTCTTGAGAAAAAGACGCTATCTTCTTAAGTGAATGGATAAATGAAACAGGGCATATACACACAATGGAATAGTATTTAGCTTACTTAAAAAGGAAATCTTGTCATTTATGACAAGATGGATGAATGTGGAGGATATGATCCAAGCGAAATAAGCCAAACACAAAAAGTACAAATACTGCATGACTCCACTTATGAGACATCTAAAGTAGTCAAACTCATAGAAATAGAAAGTAGAATAGTGGTTACTGGGGGCTGAGGAGAGGTGGAGGGGGGAGGCTTTCAGTTCTGCAAGCCAAAAACGTTCTAGAGACCTGTGGCATGATGATATCAATATAGTTAACATTACCATACTGTACTTAAAAATGCTTACGATGATAAATTTTATGCTACGTGTTTTTTGCCACAATAAGAAAGTACCACCTTCATTCTACATTTTGGATATTCTAAATCTCCAACTCAGTATTTTGACATTTTAAAATAAAACAAATATTTGAGGGATTTTTTCCTTTTTTAAAAGGAAAACCCAAAAGTAATTGCATTGAAGACTCAAAAAAAAAAAAAAAAAAAAAACCCACAAGACTATAAAGCACTTGAAACCATTGCTTGCGACAAACTTTGTCATTTTAAGTATGCATGACATTTTCATAGCAGGAAGGATTCTGACATTCTTCTCAAATGGTATGTGTGGTATGCTGAATTGGCTTCTAAATCAAATGAGCCTGCTGATATGTAGCCTTTTAGCAAAAGAAGGATATATCACAAGACGGTCTTGGAGACTGAACACTGTGGCTATTATAACAAAGGCAGCAAAATGAATCATTCATGCGTAGAGGGTGGGAGTATACAAGCATTACAGGCTACTGTCCGACTATTTCAATGGTTCCCACACTGATTCCCCCTCCACTGAACCTGTCTTTACTTTCTCATTACTCTAAACACTGATCCATCATCCATCCCTCTGAAAAGTCAAACTTACTTTGAGAAGACAACACTCGTAAGAACAATAAACTTAAGCTGACAGAGCAGAAAGGCAGAGCAAATGTGTTCACTGAGCTTTCCTTTCAGAAAACACTGCACTTAAAGGAAACTGTACACTTTCAAAAAGTTCATGATTTCAACTTTTCACTGTGAAAATGATTATATGAGTGAATGAATTTGAATGCCCACGATTATTTCTCCTATAACAGAAATGCGATGAACATTTCTACATCTTGGCTTTAGAGATTAAGAAACAAGGACTGTGTAACTGAATTTCCCCAAGCTCATGACTCCTTGGCTTTTGGAATCTGTGATTTAGAAAAACAGTTCTATTAGCATTTTATGAGACGCACTATTATTCAGGTATGTAAAACCATAAGCAAAATGGAAGGTATATTTGCCTAGTTTCTTTGTGATTTGCATACTGCTTCATAAACTATGGAGAAGGCAAAGCAAAACAGGGGAAGTTTTTGACACTCACCTATGGTCAAGCTATGGTTTTTCTTGCTTCTAAGCCACCTCAGTGAATTCATACCTAGTGCCATAAGCACAGCCAAAGAGTCACTGCTCCAGAGGTACAAGAGGTGAAAATCCACAGAGAAGCAAGCCTGTGGGCCTTTGTCCTGGGGGAGCCCTCACTAAGGACACTGCCTAGGAAAGGCTGCACAAGGTACATACTCTGGTACTTACTGGCAGGAGTCTCGGGAATAAAGGAGAAAAAAATCAAACAGTGCAAAAGGCTATGGGCCCAAGTGGAAATCAGCAATTCTCCGAAGTCCCCAAATTTCCACATTGCAAAGCAGAGCAGGGACTTCCCACGATGAAGCATGCAAAGCCTAGCCTTGCCCTTCTCATCTCGCCTCAAACACCTGCACCTTGCATCCCCACAAGCTACCAATACCTACATGGCACTTTCCAAGGTACTTCAGGGGAGTCTGACCTTCTGTTCCTTTAGGCGTGTTGCCGTATTAACAGGAAGCATCAAAGAGCTTCTATCAAGAGGAAAGTGCCAGGTTATAGAGTATAGCTCAGTGGTAGAGCAAATGCTTAGCATGTACAAGGCCTTGGATTCCATCCCCAGCACAGCAGCAGTAACATGAAAAGGAGGAGGAAGAGGAGGGAGCAAGTAGAGAAGGAAGAGCCAAAAGCAGCAATGGAGACTCCTGGGGGTCAGAGAGGACTGCCCCCCAATGGCCAAAGCCTCTCTCTCCTACTTCATGAGCGCTCCCAGCTTCCTAACGGTAGCCCTGATGCACCAGTGCTGTGACCTACGTGGGTGCTTCTCCCCACTGTTGCAGAGTGCCCCTCCATCCTCCTCCCCATCGCATCAAGCAAGGAGGGCAAAAGGGTGACCTGACAGGGCATCTGCGATCCTCAACTCAGGATCAAAGCAGATAGCAGGGCTTCCTCAAACCAGCCATCTGTCATCTCTGTCCCTGTCTAAATAAAGAAATACAAGGAGCATATTTAACCAACTCAGGATGATCTGGCCCTGCTGGCTTTCTAGTGACCTGACACCAATACAGGGCCTCGCTATAAACAGTTCCAGAATTAGAATCAGAGTCTACCTAGAAGCTGCAAAGAGAGAAAGGACGCTTTTGATTGTATGTCCCTTTGGGACACTATTTTGATCTAAGTAGTCTGGAAGAAGCACACTGCGCACATAAAACTACCTGGAAGAATTAGGACAATTCCTACTGTTCATAGCTGGCACTCCCTATACGAGGAAAAGCATTCTGTGTAAAAGGAGAGGGATGCTAACAATTCCCCATTATTGTGTAAGTTCACACAAGTCACCTCAGGTCTCCTCATTTACAACTTGGAGAATTCATAGGTTAGCTGGAGGGGAGAGACTTACATTTCTTTATGAAAAATATTGTATCAAAAATTAATGGATAAAATTGTACTTATCATGTACAATATTGTTTTGACACATAATGAAGAACAGTTAAATCTAGCTAATTAACCAATGCATTACTTCAGGTAACGGTCATTTTCGTGGTGAGAACACAGCACCCGCTCTTGGTATTTTTCAAGAACACAGTATATTGTCATTTAAAACTACAGTCATGCTGTAAGACAGATTTGTCTAACTGTGATTGCACAGCCTTTGACTAATGTCTCCCCAAACTCCCTTCTCCCCTAATAATCCCAGCCTCACGTAATAACCCTTCTAGCGTTTACTTCAATGAGGTCAACATTTTGTAAATGACCCAACTCTGAACCACAGTAGCCTACCCCAGCCATTTTCTTTTGCTGCCTCACTTGCCCGAGAGAAGCAAATCTCACCACAAAACGTGAAAAACCAGCAATGACAAAAGAAGGACAAAGAGTATCATGGTCAAGTTTAAATCACAGGGGATGGGGATAAAGGGAACAGATACTTTAAAGACAAGCATATGGGAGGGGGCAGTGGCACATACCTCTAACCCCAGCATTCAAGAGGCTAAGGCAAGAGGGATACCCAGAGTTCAAGGCCAGCCCAGGCTGCAGCCTGCACTGTATGTGGTGGGGGAAAGGAGAGGAAGGAGACCAGGGCAGGGACTACATGAGGGTCAGGGGATAAACATGACCATACAAGAGACCTATTTATTTTGAAGAAAAGTAGAGCTGAGCGGTTTATGGACAATCCTCCTTACGACCTGCCCTTTCTCACTCGTTCACATGCCAAAGTTCTTTAAAACTTAAAACCACCATTTGACACAATAGGGCTACTTTATAAATATGGTTGAGCTGGGCATGGTAGTGCACACCTGTTAACTCAGCACATGGGAGGCTGAGGCAGGAGGATCCTTGTGAGGTTGAGACCAGCCTGGGCTACAAAGTGAGCTCAAGGCCAGCCTGAACTGCACAGCGAGACCCTGTCTGAAAAAGACAAAAACCAATATGGTTGAGTATAGTTTAAACCTAAAGCGGACTCCAGATGTGGTGGAACACACCTGTAGTCCCAGCTACTCAGTAAGCTGAGGCAAGAAGCTCACTTAACACCTCACAGCTCACCTGTGAATGGAAGCCCAACCTGGGCAACAGTGAGACCTCATTTCAAGAAAAAATTCTAAAACCATATGCAGAATAATCACTCTTGCATTTATCTTCATTTCCCTTTCCTCCCTCTCACTTGTCAGCCTTGACCCAATCCCTGCTTAAATCCAGTTTTCAACACCACGTCTGTACCCACTCAGTCAACAGTGATGGAAGAAAACTATACCCATACTGACTACTTCCATTCATGACCACCAACCTCAAGAGGGCCCTAAACAATCTGGCAACAATGATACATTTACTGGCCCAACTCTCAGATTCTCTCCAAAGACTATTCCATACTTGCTCTTCTCGCCTACTATCTGTCTTTGATGCCTCTTCTCCATCCTCACTCTCAGCTTGCTGGCTTCCCTTCTGAACCAAGCTCGATCAGAACAGACTTTCCACAGCACTAGATGCGCTTGCTGGTTAGTTTACTGTAATGGTGACAAAAACCTAAGTAGGATCATCAATTTAATAGGTGTATTTTAGCCTGTGATTTCAGTCCATGGCTGCTTGGCCATTGCTCTGGACCTGTGGTGAAGCAGTACATAGAGCACAATGAGAGTACATAGTAGAGGAAGCTGCTTACCTCATGGTGACCAGGCAGCAAAGAAAGAGACAGGATGGGGCCTGGGTCCCAATATCCCTTCCAAGACCGTCCCTCAGCGACGTAGCTTCCTCTAACTGCTCCCACTTCCCAAGGGTTCTACCACCTTTCGTGGTGCCATGTGCTGGCAATTAAGTCTTTAACAAAAGAGCCGTTGGTGGGGGCACTTATCCAAACACAGCAATGTCCACCATGGTCAGCTGGGGTCTGTATTCTGTGTTATTCTTACTCAGGGATACTGTATACAGCCTGATGAAGCAGCATATTTCCACATCACTCACCACAGCAATGAGAGGAATAACTTTTAAAGATTTTATACAGACAATTAAATGCTGTAGCACAGAAACGATGTATATCACCATGTTACATGACCCCACCTGGCCATAAAAGGGCAGAAAAAATAGTCCTACACCTTGTGTCACACCGAATATGTGGTGCCAATGTCTTCCCAACTGCCCACACACTCTACCTTCTCTTGTATGAATATAAAACATTCCCATGGATATATGAATGGTACTTCTAGCTAAAGCCTTATCCACCATGTATTAGATTCTTTTTGCCTCCTCAAAGACATCAGTCCTACAGCTGTCCCCTTTGCCTCTTGACTCCTAAATCTCTCTCCACTGGGCCACTTACTAAATAAATACCATGATAATTATTCAACTTCTCCTACCTTAAAACCAAAACTAAAACTTGATCCTTGTTATGGCTTGTGTCTAGATGTCCACCCAAAGCCTCATATAGTCATAGGAGGGGCTTTTTCAGAGGTGGTTGGATCTAGAGTGTGTGATGCCTGCATTAAAGGTGTGTGAATACTGTTTCAGTCAACTGGTTGGTTGGTAAGGCCCTAATCCCGGCAGCTTAGATAGAATATAAAAGGGGCAGAAAAATGTTATTAAGGTCCCTTGTCACTTTCGCTACCTTGTGGGCCCCACAAACTGTTCTCCTCTGCAGTGTCCCTCTGCCATGTGCCGCTCTGCTTTGGAGCCAGTCAACTATGGACTGAAACCTCTACAAACTGTGAGCCAAAGAAACCTTTCCTCCTTGAGCTTTGAGTGCATGGGTATTTGTCACAGCAATGAGAGAAACGTAACTAAGACTATCCTTATCCCCCCCCCTTCTGCCTACAGCCCCATTGCTGTTCCTATCTATAATAAATCTTCAATAGAGTTGCTATACTTGCTGAAATTCCCCGTCCACAGACACATTCTTTTGAACTCATTCTAATAAAGTGCATCCCTCCCTGACATCTCTTCACCAAAACAGTGTATCAAGGGCTCACATAGTATGACCTTCACTTTCTTACACACAGTGGTACACTTCCAGGCTTCATTTTACCCAAACTATCAGCTGTACTTCCTTCTTGAAACATTTCTCACACTTGATTTGCAAGACACTAATTTCTCCTGGGTCTCCTCCTGTCTTTCTGGACACAAGTGTTCAGTAGTACTCATCCCTTCAGTGCGCCTTTGCTTTCAACAACAGAGTCCAAGGGCTTAGATCACTTCATCCGCACCTGCACTCCCTCTCTTGGTGACTTCATCTGAGCTCAAAATTTTGAATGCCACCACTGCTCTAATGGCTCCTAAGGATCTACATTCAGCCTCAACAGCCACACTGAGAAAGGTTCAGCTAGTCAATCAAAAATGCAACGTCATCACTTGGGTGTCTCTAACCTAAGAATTTTGTTACAGAATGAGTGACTCCATTTGAAAGACCATCTATTCCATGCCCTGATTTCAGAAGTGAAGAAGCAACGGCTCCTAGAAATAGACTCATTTCCCAAAATAAGAAAGGAGGAAAGCCGGGCATCATGGGCATGCTTGTCCACAATCCCAGTGCTTAGGATGCTGAGGCAGGAGAACTGTTGAGTTCAAGGCCAGCCTGGGCTGCACCCCAGCCCTTCCCCCCAAACACAAGAAGAGGTAACTACTGAATGTTTTCAATTCCTGTCTACCCTTCACTAAAAAAGATGAAAATACAGGAAAGGGGAATACAACAGTAAATTAAAACATTAATAATCTTAACAAAGTTAAAATGGAAAACCCCTAGAGTAAGAAGCAATCCATGAGACCCTAGCAGACAAATAGTAGATGACAACTGTACCTCATGGTTTATTGAGTTTTCAGGTCATTTTACAACAAATTCAACTCCATTCTCAAAACATAGGAAGTATCTACAACTTGAATACCAGAAAGGGATTCTCAAAGAAGTGAAGTTTGAATCTCTGGAGTGCTGAGTGGGTAAGCAGGCTTCAAAAATCTGCAGCATTCCTCCGAGTAGGTCTTCACTAGTAGGGCTGCAGAATAATTACTATTGAAATATATGGGGTTTTTTTGTTTTGACAGAGGTTTGTTTTTGGTTTTGGTACTGGGGATTAAATCTAGAATGCTCTACTAGTAAGCTATACCCCTCAGGTCTTTTTACTTTTTATTTTGAGGCATGGCCTTAAACTTGCAATCTTCCTGCTTCAGCCTCACAAGCAGCTGGAATTATAGGCATGCAGCACTACACCCAACTTATTTCATCTTTTTTTTTTAATGTTCCAGCAGCACAACAAGGTCAGGTTTCACAGCAAGAGACACATCTCTTTCAAATCTGAAGTGACCTCTTACTAAGGATTTGAAGGCTGATGGAGAAGAAAAGTAAATATGTTCAGTTAATACGCCAAAGCAAACATCACCTACAGCAGTGATGGTGAAACTTCTAGTGCTTTCAATGACAACTAATAGCGCACTGTGCCACCCGTGCCATAGGCTCACCACCACTGGCATAGGGTGGTATCTGACATAACTTGGATCATTTTAAGGTACAAGCCACCATTTCTAAACAAGTTACAATACTGTACATGGATTTGTGAATAGGTATTTATACTTTCAATTGTATAACTGTCTCAACAGAGGTAGTCAGAGCTTTAAATACAATCTTTAACCACTCTTGCCCTGTGTCTTCCTATATAAAAAATGAGGTAACTGAGTAAAATCACACTAATAATTTCTCCAGTATAGTTCTTTTTGCAGGTCTAAGTTGATTTTATTGGGTACATTTCCAATATTCATAATGATCACTTTCGTCATAGGCAATTTGTATCTGTACATGTTATATCTTGATTCTTCTTTTTTCCCCATCTTCCCACCCTTCAACTCCTTTTCCCCTCCTTGTTCACAAAAGTTTCATTTCCATTTTTTTCCTTCTATTTTTCTCTTCCTTTTTAACATAATTCTTACATAAGACATATGATGTACATTGACTTACATCTCTTCCCTCTACAAATATGATGTACATAGTCTTCAAGATGTTCTAATGATCTATGAATGTAAAACAGTTCAGAAGTTGAGATAAGACAAGAAGCCAACCCACACCAGAATAGACATCAAACTAGAGCTATATAGCAAATTGGTGGCCTTCCAAGATCAAGATTATTACATCTTATTTCTATGTATAAAGAATGCATATACAACCCAAGAACTACATGCAGTTGTTCCTTCAGTGTCTGTAAGAGATTTGCTCAAAGACTCCTGTAGACACCAAAATCCATGGATGCTCAGGTCTCTTATGTAAAATAGTACAGTATTTGTACGGAACCTGAACACAACCTTCCATGTACGTATTTTAAGCCATCTCTAGGTTATTTATGATACCTAACTGTTATGGCTTGTATCTAAAATGCCCAACCCTTCACACCCATCAAAGACTTATGAAGCCATTGGTAAAGCTTTTCAGAGATGGCTACATCTAGGAGGTATAGATGTGGATTAAGGGAGTGATACTAGGATTAAGGGTGTGTAGTACTGGTTTAGTCCATCAATTGGTTTATCATGGTCCTGGGTGTGAGCAATGGGAAGCCCCACCTTGGGTCTGTGTGGCACCACCCAAAAGGCTTGTAGCCTGGGTGGGATAAAAAGGAAAGAAAGATTTGCTGCTCTGCTGCCTCCTGTCTGTTTTGCCATGAATGTTTCTCTTCTGAAATGTTTCTCCTCCCTCTATAATGGGGCAGAATTAACAATGGGCTGCAACCTCCACAAATTATGACCCAAAATAAATCTTTCCTCCTTTAACTTGTGTCAGGTATTTTGTCTCATCAATGAGAAAAGTAACTAAGACACTAATACAATGTGAATGTTACATAAATAATTGTTATACTATATTGTTTAGGGAATAATGCCAAGAAAAATGTATGTATTTATAGTACAGATATGATTGTTTCAAGTGCTTTCAATCCACTGTTGGTTCAGCTTACAGATTTGGAGCACGTGGATCACAGGAATGATTGTATGCAAACTGAAAGGCACATCAAAGCTAAAAATTATATCATCTTTTAATTTCAGTAATGATGGAGCAGCTAAATGGAGCCAATGCTCCCTCTGAAGATAAGCGAAGAGACTAAATAAAGTAGAAGAGAACATCTCAAAAACTATCAAAGAGCAATTAAAATGGTGAGAACAACCAAGTACCAAGTCTGAAAGTCGGCAAGAAACTACACAGGGGCTGCTTTATGCTAGGGCAGTGTTTACTGGTACCTTAGAAAGCTGAAAAAATGAAGGTTATTTTTTGATGGATGACCTATGAAGGAGAAAAAAAAATCACCTGAAGCCTATCAAAAGTAAATCACCTTTAAGTCATGTGGGTAGCTTAGATGCCTAGATTAAGATGGTTTCAGAAAGCTAGCACCTTCAGGCATTTGACAGAAGAAAACAGAAACATTCTCTGGGGGTCTAGGGCACCATAACTTTTCAAATACAATATTGAGACACAGAGATAACCACGTATATGAGGAAACTATTAAACAAGAAAAAGCACAAATAAGACACAGCAGGGTAAAAGCAAATGACTACAAAATATTAGAACTGTCGAAACTAGAATGTAAAATATCTGTTTTCAGGATATTCAAAAGCCAAATTTAAATATTTCAGTGGAGAACTAGAAAGTATAAAATTTTTCATGACAGATTTGAAAAAGGAAAAAAACATCAAGCTAACGTCTGAAAATAAATTTTTCAAAGAATCAGTAACTCAATGAAGAAAGGACAAGGGAACTGTAAGATAAACTAGGTCAAAAAAGTATTGAGAATGAAATACAGGACAAGAAAAGCACACAGAAAAGAGGTTAAGGCAACTAGTTTCCAAATGCAGACCATAATAATACATGCTTCTTTACACTTGTGCAGTTCGGCAGACGCCCTGTCCATACTAAATCTAACTGAAATCCCTGGCAGCTTTTAAAGAAATGGAGCAAAAGAGGCACTGTGCCAGTTTTGGGCCTGTGACTTAAGAAAAGCTCACAGCCTCCACATTTCTGAAAGCCTTTTTGGGAACCTTGCTGGAGAGGTCACATGGGGAACCACAACAACAGCCCGTATAGTAAAGAGGTGTCCCTGAGACTGATGTCCTACTAGCAACACAGAGACCAGCCTTCCAGCTGCGTCCATCAAGGGCACCAGACATATAAGTGAAAGTATCCTCCCTGTTTAAACTCCAGACATCTTCTGATTGACTGGAGCTTCATGACAGACCCCAAGCAAGACCAGCTGAAAAAGCATCCAACTGGGGATTGAACCAGACCCTGAGTCGCAGTCTGTCTACAGGAGCGTGAGAAATAACGAAATGGTTCTTGTCTTAAACTACGAAGTTTTGGAGTGGCTCATGTGAGCTAATTACAACAGGGGGAGACATAAGGGATACACTAAGAATGTTTAGCATGTATTTGATTGGAGCCACAGACAGGAATAAGAAAACAGGCTACATATAATATGGAAAGAAATGGGGAGGGGAGGATGGGCTGAAAGGAGAAGAGAGAATTGGAAAAAATAGAGAAATCAAAATATATCATTCCCTATGATGAATATGATCATTATATGTATCTAACGTGTACCACTAAACGTAATTTCATTTAAAAAGTTTTAAAGAAAAATAATATGGAAAGGAAATAGCTACAAAGTTCTCAAAATTCATTAGACATACTTTCAACATTTGATAAATCCTAGTCATTCCGAAAATGGGGAAACAAAATCAAAAGAAACCCATCTTGAATCCATAATAGTAAAAGTTTAAAAAAAACTAACGATGCAGATAAAATTTTTAAAGTAGCCAGGAACAAAAAAAAAGACACATTACACTCAGAGGAGCAACAATTAGACTAGCAGTTGACTTTCTAGAAACAAAATTACTCAAGTCAGAAGGCGGTGGTATCTTCAGAATGCTAAAAGAAGCTACCTATCAACCTAAAATTTTATGACCAGTTAATAAATCTATCAAAAAACGATTAAGGTGAAAAAGACACTTCTCAACTAACAAAACTGAAATTATCACTAGCAGAATAAAAAATTATCTAATGTATTCAAAATTTAATTAACACACCTAAGTAACCAACAGGTCAAAAAAAGTCAATGAAATTTCAAAGTATTTTAAACAAAATAGTAAATTTACTACATACTGAAATTGTGAGATGGAGCCAAAGCTCCTTAGGTAACACAGAAATGTGTTATAAAATGAGAACAGCTAAAAACTAAAGCCAAAAACATAGCTCAGGAAATTAAGAGAAATATAAATCCAGAGAAAGTACAAAAGAAGGAAATACTGGTAAGTAGAAAGGAAAGAGAAAACAAGCATAAAATGCAGATGACCAACTAGCAGTGATGGCGGACCTTTCAGAGTTTTCAGTGATACCCGGAGGCCAGTACATGCTGTAAGTTCACCACCACTGAACAAGGAAAAGGCATAGTTGGACATTTGAGAGGACTGAACTATGCTACATCATTGAGGTAAAGTGGTAAGATAATTACAGAGCATGTTTCAATCAATTTTATCAGTAAGTTAAAACTTTTGAACAAATTAGAAAAATTTTCAAGAAAGTACAACTTACCAAAACTGTCATAAGAAACATAAAAACCAAACACTTCTATAAGAAGTTGAATCAGGGGCTGGGGATTTAGCTCAGCAGCAAAGCGCCTGCCTGGCAAGCACAAGGTTGTGAGTTCGGTTCCCGGTACCGGAGAAAAAAAAAAAAAAAAAAAAAAAAAAAGAAGTTGAATCAGTAACTGAAAATGTTCCTTCCCACTGTTAAAATTCATTGTTTGGGGGCTGGGGATTTAGCTCAGCGGCAAAAGCGCCTGCCTGGCAAGCGCAAGGTCGTGAGTTCGGTTCCTGGTACCGGAGAAAAACCAAAAAAAAAAACAAAACAACAACAACAAAAAAAATTCATTGTTTGCCCAAATGCTTTTCTAACTTCTACCAAAAATGTAAGGAAATAGAACATTCCACACAAAGATTTAAGGATAAATTATAAGAATGCTGCTAGAGAACAGGAATAAAGGGCACCTTCCCCAGCTTGGAGTTTAGCATGATCTACATAAAAAACAGAACTAGGTAGGCACAGCGACACTCCAGACTCCTCAGGAGCCTGAGGCAGGAAGACTGCAAATTCAAGACCAGACTGAGCAACTTCAGGAAATCCTTTCTCAAATAAAAAAATGAAAGGGGCTGAGGATATATCTCATTGGTAAAATATCTTTGGGTTCAATTTCTTTGGGTTCCCAGTGCTAGGAAAGAAAAAACCTGCAACTGTGTAACAACTGAAAGCTACTGGTGAATTTAATTTGTGATCACTGATGCAGAAATCTTAAATATTAGCACATCAAATTCTCATTATTTAAAAACAGAAATAGATCCAGATGAAAGCGAATTTTATCACCATTCCATGCATACTTCAAGTCCCATCAATTTAACTTGCCATACTAACAAACTAAATGAGGAAATCATATTCTCATCACAATAGATATAAAAGTAACATCCACTGGTGATTTTTTTAAAAATGTAAACAATGAAAAGAAAACATCATACTCTGAAAAAGTTGCTTACCAAAAACCTGTAAAAAACACCATAGTTAGTGGCAAAACACTAAAAACACTCTCTTTTAGAAAAAAAAAAAAATGACATACGGGGCCTGCCTGTTACTGGAAATCCTGATCATTACAGTAAGACTGTAAGCAACAAAAAGACAGAATTTAAAAGGAAAAAATCATCTGTAGTTAAGATTATGTTCATAGGAAAATCAAAGAAATCATTATTACAATTTTAAGGGGTTTAGAGCAAGATGATTTAACAGAATATTAGAGCACAAAATTAAAATATTTTTGCATATATTGGCAATTGCTAGACATAAAGCTGAAAAATATACCATTTTGCAAAATGAAAGCTAACAAAATAGGTACAAGGCATTACTGAACATGTTAAACATATATGTGACCTTTTTAAAAGGAGAAAGAGAATTCAGGTGAAGGGCAACCTAAAATATTCAAACTGTTATTTAAAGAATTCTATGATCAAGAATATTTAATAAAATGTAACTAAAAATACATACAATTAACTTCTCTAGAACACTATTTCATCTGAAGAGCGTATTAGGGAATTGTCATGCTAGAAAAAGAAATGGAATGACATTGCTTTCTCTCAGGGCTTTGCAATTTTCTTGCAACTTTATACAAACTCAACAGTGAGTCAGAAAGCCACTCAAAATCTAACATTTAAAAGTTAGTCCCTATCTTTTTCTAATAGGTCGAGGTTCAACATTAGATTGTTTATTTGAGCTCACTGTTTTCCTGATGTGGGAATTCACCGCTATATATGTCACCTTGTAGGACTGATTTCATTGTGTGGCATAAGTTCTGGTATGTCATACTGGCATTACCATGTAATTGTAGAAGCTGTCTCATTTCTTCTGTGACCCACTGGTTGTTCAGGGGGGTGTTAGCTAATTTCCATGTACTTATGTAATTTTTGTGCTTTATTTTACCATTGATTTCCAAATTCATTGCACTATGGTCTAATGATATGCATGGGAAAATTTCCATTCTTTTGCATATACGTAAGCACGCTCGATGAGCTAGTATGTGGTCTGCTTTGGAGAATGTCCCATGTGCAGCTGAGAAGAAGGTGTACTCTGATGTTGTTTGGTGGAACACTCTGGAGACATCTACTAAGTACATTTGTTCATAGGTTTGGTTCAGTTCTGATATTTCTTTGTGGATTTTTTTGTCTAGTTGATCTATTTGTGACAGTAGGGTACTGGAGTTGCCCATTACAATTGTGTTATAAAATACCCTTAATAGGGCCGGGCATATAGCTCAGTGGCACAGCACCTGCCTGGTCCTGAGTTTGATTCCCGGGGCAAAATACATATATCCTTAATAAAAAGCAATATCAGAAGCATGACTTAGTTTTTTGTCCATTTTCTGCAAAAGTTATTTCTATCCAAGTTCTAGGGCTTCTTTTATTTTTCAAATTTTTCCTATAGAAAATGAATTATTACTATACAGATTATCTTCCTATCCTGATTTTATTTCCCACTTCTTTATTCTAGAGGTTTTTATACAGAGCAACCACACAAATCTGTTACAAACTGCTCACAGCAATGCCATCTTGGTACAATATCCAGGGAGGAATACATCTTAAAACTATGGTAATATTCAGCGGAAAACCATAGTTTCAAATGTCCCTAAAGTGCTATTTGTGCTGTATGTATCCTAGCTCTGTCAGTTCTTATAAGTAATGTATCTTTCTTTACCCTCATTCAGGTAGACTAGTGAAAACTGTAGCACAGTAAGGGTAGATCATAAGTTGGATCATTATTACTGTATTCTGAAGCTAACGGTATTAATTCCCTGCATGTATAGCAAAACTGATTATTTAGTACTTCCGCACATTTATTTTAGTACTTCTGACAACAGTTGCAAATAAATGGTATAAACCTTCAGACTGTGATAATCTTATAATCTTTAGATAGGAACTTAGCTATTACTATCATAGCTACTTGAATGCTTCGAATACTGGTATGGGGACAGGCTTTATCAAATATTTCTTCTAGAAATAGCTTAGGTGGAAAATAAGACACTAGATGTAATTCTTTGCATAAAGAGCCTCCTATTAACTTATTTGTGCATGATGGATTAGTACCTGCACAAAGAAAACTGGTCACAGTCAGATGGGAGATTCAGACATAGAAAGGGCCTGTAAAGGTACAACTGCAGTTTCTTCTCTTATGTTCCTTCAGTAATGGTGCTCACCAGAAATGAGAATTAAAAGACAGACAATAGGAAAAGAAGAGAGAAAAGGTTATGTATTTAAAAGTATGCCTTGATTTAGTATAATTGTCTTCCACGTTTTCTATGTTTTTTGGGCTCTTAATCTGGCAGATAAGTGAATCTGATGCTGGCAAAAATAATAAACTACAATCATATGCAAAAAAAAAAAAAACCAAGAAGAAATAACCCTGGAGAGCCTTTTGGAGGATTTAGTCTGTCTTTTATATACTGAGTTACTCAGTGTAAGAGAAACCGTGTGACAAGCTTGTGCATCTGATTTACTTCACTTAACGTTATGGTCTCAAGGTACATCCATTTTCCCATAATATTCTTGTTTTCATGATTTCTTTTACACTAGAGATAGTGAGAGGGACTTTGAAAATCAGTAGAATAGGGTATTTTTTCCAAGTTCTACCCACCAACAAGTTGACCCAGTTTATTACTTCTTAGGTATATGATGAGGTTTCTCACTGAATGGCACTGGCTATGCGTCACCAAGATTCACTTTCCTCGATGACCGAGCTGTGTGGTCATACATGAAGGATTTTAGCCACCACTAGGAGGCACCCCAAGGTAGGAAGAGCCTGAGGTTGCAGTTTCCAGGGAATATACTAGGGGTTATCTGAAGGAAGCAGCGTGCAGCGATGAGTTATATAGAAATACATACAGGGGCGGGGGTATAGGTTAGTGGTAGAGTGTGCTGAATACATACACACAAGGCCTTGGTTCACTCTTCAATATCCACCCCCAAAAAAGAAAGAAAAAGAAAAAGAAATTCATTGATGAAATATTGCATTTGTATAGTAAAGTCAACATTATCTTCAGAACGTGGAAAAGGACTGACTAAATGATTTAAAAATAGGTCCACAACCTGGCTTGGTAGCACAAACCTGTGCCCCCAGGTGCTCAGGAGGCTGAGGCAGGATTATCTCTAATTCAAGACCAGCCTAGGCAACCAACCTAATCAGACCCTGTCTCCCAAAGGAGCAGAGCTTGGTGGTCCACACCCATAATCCCAGCACTCTGCGAGCCTGAGGCAGGAGGATTCGAGTCCATCCTGGGCAACTCAATGACTTTTATTTTGAGACTATGTCTCAAAATAGAATTTTTTTAAAATAACACATTAAAAAACAAGATATAGTTCAGTGACATGGTCTTAAATTCAGTCCTCAGTAACTGCAAATGTTATGTGTATACACACACACACACACACACACACACACACACTGGAGATGTTGCTAAGTGCTCCTCGTTTCAATTCCCAATATCACAAAACAAAAAAAAATTCCTCAACGTTACAAAGATCATTTTAACCTATAGTCAAGTTCCTAACAAGTATGCAATTTGCCAAAAGAAAATTTCAAATGCGTTAACTATTACTTGGACTTTTTCTTCTTTAATGAAAAAACCTCAGAATTTATCAGTCACCTTTCTCAAGTACACACACACACACACACACACACACACAGGTACATACTTTATTGTTGATACCAAGAGTGCTCTACCACCAATGTATCATAAAAGTAGCAATGAACCATTCAAATTTCTATTTCTAAAAATAGGTACAGATTTGGCTCCACAAACCACACCAATAACCTCATATGCTGGTTGGGCACATGAAAGTTGTAAGGATTTTCAAACAACCATTCTATACCCAAGCTGTCTTTCCAGTGAATTAGATCCTCGTACATACATACATACATACAAAACAAAATTTAAGAACAAGATTACTATCAAAGAACAGGGACAAGAGACAAAAAAAAAGTTTCTTCTGCTCGAGACTTGTAAATGTTATCTGTTAGGTCACTTTTAATAATACAGTTTCTGTTTAATTTTGTAAAATGGATGTATTCAAATAATCCAAACAAAATGTCATGGACAAACAGTTTGTAATCTAGATTCAACCTGGGGTTAATCTAGAAATCAGTGCCCTTGTAAAAGGGCTCGAAGGAGCCTGCTTGGTCCTTTCTGGCCTTCTGCCAGGTGAGGATACAACGATAAAACACCTTGTATAGGACAAAGAACAAGCCATGATGACACAAATTGTCTGCTATTGCCTTGAACTTGGACTTCTTAGCCTCCAGAATTGTGAGCAATATACCTCTATTATTTATAAATAACCAATCTAAGTATTTTCTTATAACAGCATTTGAATGTAAGGCCAGGAATTTTAAATTAGTTCATCAATAATGACTATGCATTCTTTTAAAAAAGGATTTTAGCTAGGAGTAATGTAGCTGAGTGGTCCTGAGCTTCTCCCTAGAGCCACAAAAAGTTAAAAAAAAAAAGATTTAAGGAATACAATCTATAGATATGCCCATATTTTCTTTAGTGGCTAGAGTATCTATGGCATTGTGAAAATTTTGATTAAAAATCCAAAGATGATGAGTTGTATCCACAGTGTAGTGCCAAAAAAAACACATTTGGTGTCATGGCAAAATTACATCTTTAGAGGAAACTAGTATTTGCTGGTAGTCTACTTATGACATGCCAGGCAATGCATATCATGCTTTCTATACACTGTATCTCTTAAACCTTGCAGAGGTAGACATGGGTCCGTTTTAGACAGAGACCCAGCCCAAAGTCAGAGTCTGAATTTAAAACCCAATCAGCCTGAGCCAGGCACAGTGGCATTCATCTGTAGTCTCAGCTAATCAGGAAGCTGAGGCAGGAACATCTAAAGTTCAAGCCATACTGGGTAACTTAGGAAGACTATCTCAGAACAATATAAAGGGCTGTGAGCATAGCTCAGTGTCTCCTGGATTTCATCCCCAGTGCAGCAGAATAATTAACAATAATAATAATAATTAATAATAATAATACATATGCATTCAACTTCAATTTTCAAAATCAAAAACAAGACTTTCAAAATATAGCCTCAGATAGCATGAACCTTGAGCATGCTTTTTGCAAAAGTGAAAATACCACATCTCAGAATTTTACTTTTAACTGCACAATAAAACCTCAGGGTCATCAGTTACTAGCAGCATGACCTTGTTTAAGTTAACCACCGTGCAGATTTCCTCATCCATAAAAGGATTTAACATCTACTTCTTGGCCTATTTAGCACATTAAATAAGGTAATATATATATATATATATATATATATATATATGTATATATAAAGCACCTGACTCATAAGCATTCAATAAAAGTACTTTTCTTTCATTACAGCTAATATCACAGAAAACGAATGTAATTATATCTCTTATAGGAAGGACTACATCAATGAAACATTAACTAGAGATAATATTCAAGGCAATTTAGGACCCTCAGCAGTCTGCACGTTCACCTAGGAGCTCTTACAGCATGGACCGCTTTTAAGGAAACTTGTGATTATTCAGAGTGTAAGTGTGTAATTCATAGTGATCTCCCTATTTTAAAATCAGCTATCTAGAGACCTTAATTCCATCTGCAAAGCTCAATTCCCCTTTGCCATGTAACATACTCACAGGTTCCAGGGATTAGGCCATAGACGTCTTTGGAGGGCCGTAAGCCTATGTACCTACGATACTGTGGTATTTCATATAAAATAATACTCAATAAATTGGCTGATAATCCAGATTCCTTCTTTTCTGATCTTATATTTGGATCCTTCCCATGGCTGATCAACCAACATTCAGTCTTAAATTTCTTTTGTGGGCATGATGACTGGCACAGGCCTGTAATCCGAGCACTTGAGGAAACTGAGACAAGAGGATTTTGAGTTCCAGCCCACGCTGGGCAACTCAGAAACTCAACAAGGCTCTGTCACAAAAATTAGTAAAAACAATAATAAAAGGTTGAGAATGTAGCACAGTGCAAAGGCCCTGGGTTGAATCCCCAGTAGAGAAGAAAGGGGGAAAGAGGGAGAGAGAGAAAAAAGAGAAACAAAGAGATTCTTCTCTATAGGAAGTATACCTTACTTACACAGATGAATATTTTCACTCACTTATTCAACACAGTACAGCATAATGTAGAATCCGGGCTACTAGCAAAGTTCCGGGGAGCTGCAGCCAAGGTTGCTGGTGAAGGCTTCCCCGAAGAGAGTGCTTGGCCCAAATGTTTATGGAAGGGAAGACAAGTGGTGGGCTCAAAGCACAAAGCTCGGCATGGTTCCCAGTTGTGAGCAGCAGTCCGCCATGCTGGCTAACACTGCAGGAGCAGAGTAGGGAGGTGACTGCAGGTTGCTGTTGAACTGCACTGAAGAAGCATCACTTAAAAACTGTAAGGGGTCAAGAAAGGGGCCAGCCTAGATCCTGAGAGGGGATTACAAAGGCTAAAGGAAGAAGAAAAAGTGGCCAGAAACTGGGCAGCAAGTAAAAAGACAGGCTGATGCTGCTGAGGACTGGTCACAAGAGCTCACAATTAGGTCACTCATGGACAAGGTCATTTTGTAGTGTGTCCCTTAGAAAGGCCAGAATACAAAATGGCAATGCATGGAGTGGAAGGGAAGAGGTGACAAGAGAGGGAAGGAACAAGAAGGAGGGGGCAAGAAGGGGTCAAGAGGGAGGTGGAGGACAAGAAGGAGGTGGCGAATGAAAAAGGCAGGACAAAGTTGCAAAGAGGAAACTTCTCTGAGCAACCACCCAGCACTAGCCTGTGCTTGTATAATACCATGGAATTAATAAACAGAAGCTGATAAAGCTTCAAGGGGGTCAGCTTTGGGGTGGGGTGGAAGTTGCTCTTCTCTGAAGGAAGAGCGGTATCACCACTGGAGTGGGAATGCAGCTGTGACGGACATTGGGGAGGTTAGGAAGAAAGGAAATAGAGTCCTCATGTTTAAAAGCCAGAGAAAAATCTCTTCAGGGACTAGGGATTTAGCTCAGCGGCACAGAGCCTGCCTTGCAAGCGCAACATCGTGAGTTCGATTCCTGGTACCGGAAAAACAAAACAAAACAAAACAAACAAACAAAAAAACCTCTTCATTTCACTTGGTCTTTGATCAAAACTACAGAATTACACAAACTGGGATTTAATTCAGCAAGCATTGTTAATTTCCTACCACTTTGTTTGTAACTCTGTATTGTTTGTATTGTTCTTTTACTACTTTGTAAAAGGTTGTCTGTTAATGTTTTCCTCGTTTTATTTTTAAAATAAAAAGAAAACAATAACTGGCCTTCATTATGCTTTTCCTTTGAAATACAACTATTGCCTTAGGCTAGGTCAGTTAAACCGCCTAAGCTACACCTTTACAAATGGGAGATTTGATAAGACAAACTGTACAGTTCAATGCTTCAAGGAGACAGCTCATACCTTGAACAGATTGTCAACTTTCCTACTAAAAAACAAAACAAAAAGCCCACAAAACCAAATTTGAGCTGCAAGAACAAAAGTCAAGGTGTACATAGTTTCAATACCCTTGAGCCATGTTCACATCTTGCTTTTGATAGTGACAGCCACAACAAACAGATGGCTACTGACAGGCGCTGCAGTCATTAGTTCTAATGATAATTGATGTATTTACAGCTCTTTACTGCTTAGAAAGAGTCTTCACACATGAAGCAATTTGATTCCTAGAACAGCAGATGAGACTTGTACTCTACTATTCTATTCATTTTCCAGTTGGGGAAACTAAGACTTACAGAGGTTGGGGCTCAAGACACGAAAGCAGATAACTGACAAACCTGGCTGACTGAGGATTTAAAATGACTATTTTTATTTTGTTTTCATACTTTTTCTTAGACACAGGCACACACACCTTGTTTTTCCATTAGGTGTTACAAACACAAAACTTAAATGAATCCAAAGAAATTTGCATACTTTTATTCTCATAATTGATCTTGGCAATGAAATCTAAATACAACCTTAATTTTCAAGTGATGAATGATTCACTGCAATCCAAAGGGCAGAGAGGGAAAGGATGAGGATTCAATGACAGTCATGCACAGTGTTAAGGATGTTGTGATCAATAACGCGAGCCAAAACATCCCTATCGGTGTTAACCAGAGCACAGAGATCAGCAGCAGCTGGTGTACACATAAGTACAGCATGCACCGTTATGTACAGTACATAATACTTGGCTATATCACCTAGGCTTGTGTAAATGAACTATGATGTTCACAGTGTGGCACCTCAGGCTCCTTTTAAAACTACTACCTTGAGGGGCTCATGATTTAGCTCAGCAGCACAGCGCCTGCCTGGCAAGCGCGACGTCATGAGTTCGATTCCCGCTACCGGAAAAAAAAAACAAAAGAAAAAAAAAAACCTACTACCTTGAATTCAGTAGTCATTTCTCTATCATATCCTTCCCTCAGTATAATTAACAAAGAATGCCCAATAAAACCCTGTCACTCTCCTACCTGCCTATTTCAACAAATATCAGCTCTGCATTTATTCATGCTTTTCATATAGTTTCTACTAGTATGTCAGCCTTATAGAGGATGTGTATTGCCTGTAAATAGATAGATATATCATATGCACACATGCACATAATACCATGTATTTACACATCAACAAATATAGACTGCAAAAATGCCTGCAACACATATTGAGCATAGTCATTTGCAGGGAGGAGGGCCTTGAGGTAGGGTCTCACTATGTAGTTCATGCTGGCCTCCAACTCACTGTGTAGCCCAGGATGGCCCCCACCTTATGGCAATCCTCCTGCCTCAGCCTCTGCTGGGATGACAGGCATGTGCCACCACACCCAGAGAGAACAGCTCTTTTAAGAAAAACAAAGCATGTGTGCCCATAAATGCTACTTCAATTAGTATCCTATTTCAGTCTGTTAAAATTCTTCATTTGATAAATTATTAATACATAAAAATATTGATTGTTAACTCAAATTGTTGTGACCTCCAAAAATATTGAACTGAGTTAATGTTGAGTTAATGGCCATCTGAGTTAACACTGTCATTTTAAGTGAAAAATGAAGGTTAATAAGAGATCCAAAGAGAAACTAGTCTAAAAATGTGTACAGTGAGATGAAAACCAAACCTCTTATCCTCTGAAAAATAAAAATGAAAAATAGTCCTTAAGAAAAAATTTTAAGGTATTTGTTAACAAATTAAAATTCTAGGGCCAGGGATATAGCTCAGCGGCACAAGCACTTGCCTGGCAAGCTCAAGGTCCTGAGTTTGACTCCCGGTACCAAAAAAAAATTAAAATTCTATTTTCATCCACAATTAGCATAGCTTAGGCCAGGCATGGTGGCACATTCCTATAATCCCAGCACTTGGGAGGCTGAGGGAGGAGGATTGCTGCAAGTTCGAGACCAGCCTGGGCTAAACGGAGCTCAAGGTGAGCCTGAACTGCATGGCAAGACCCTGTCTCAAAAAGACAGGAAAAAAAAAAAATAGCACAGCTTATTACACTGGCAGGGAATTCTTTAGGGTGTGAAATTTTTCATGCCTCCTGCAGTGCCAGGATCTAATGTAAGAGTGCAATGAGGCAGTGAGAGGTCACTGTGTGGTCATATAGAATCTTAAGGCCTTTACATCTTTTGCTCACTTCGTAGGGTTAGCAGAAATGGGCAGGAATGAAGCAATCATTTCTCTTTAGTGCTGGGTATCAAACCAAGCCCTTGCACATGCTAGGCAATCACTCTGCCAAAAAGTCACACTCCCCTCCTATACCTGCTTTCTTCTTACTATTTCTAACAACTCCACTAAAATATACAAAGGTATACTAAAGTCAAATCCTAGCTCAAACTATGCAGGAAGGTATAGTCACTTCATGTATGTTGTAGCATATTTTGATTAAGTTTCTACATGTATAAATCACATATACCTAGGCTTCTTCCTGAAGTTCTCTTACCTTTTTTTTTTGTTTTTTTAAATTTTGGTTTTTTTCCGATACCAGGGATCAAACTCACAACCTCATGCTTGCCAGGCAGGCGCTGTGCTGCTGAGCTAAATCCCCAGCCCCAGTTCTCTTATCTTCAAAAAGGATTCTTCCCTGGAAGGGGTAGCAACCATCTTTAATCCCACCTCTCTGGCAGGCTGAGGTAGAAGGACCTCAATGTCAAATTCAATGTGGGCAATTTGGTGAGATCCTGTATCGCAAGATAAAAAATTTTTAAAAGTGCTGGGGCTGTAGCTCAATGCAAACACCGAGTTTAATTCCCAATATCACAACATAAAAAGGATCCTTGAAGGAGAAGCAGGGGCTGGGGATTTAGCTCAGCGGCACAGTACCTGCCTTACAAGTGCGAGATTGTGAGTTCGATTTCCGGTACCCGGGGAAAAACCACCCCCCCAAAAAGAAGGAGAAGCAAATCAAAAACATTTAAATTCAGGTTCCCACTTTGAATAGTTTATAATCACCAGAAAAGCATACAAACATTGAAGGCCGGGTAAATAGGCTATTTCTCAGTAGAAGGGTAACTTACATTTTGCATATGATGAGGGAGAAGACAGATGAACAACCCTAATCTCTCAGATCTTTCTACAAGCTCCCAGAAAACGTCCTTTAAATGAATTTGTAAGACAAAACAGTGGCAGACACTTGAGGGTGCCACACAATCAGACAGGTCTGCCCATCGAAACTTCCAGTAGTGCTCAGCTCCTTCCTCATCCTACAATATAATGGTACTTCCACACTTGGCCAGCCCAGAACATCAAGGCCAAAAGGAAACTGGGGGTGTTTGGAATAAAAAAAGAAGGCTTGAGAATCTGAGAAGAGGCCAAACAGAGAATGGCAGAGACCATGAAGCAATCTTCGGCTTATCTTCCGTGCAATTAGACCCACAAGTCAGATGAGAACTGCCCGCCATATTGATGACCTAGTGGAATCAACCTTCTGGACCTAGCTGGTCTAATCTGTTCCTTCTCCCAGGCTGCCTACAAAACTGGCAGCAATTGTTCTTTTCTCCTGTCCTCCCATGTCTCTTGCGACATGACTGCAGTTCCTCCCATTAAGGGATGGAATCTATTTCCTCATCTCCTGAATCAGGGCTGGCTTTGTGATTTGCTTTAATAGAATTCATTCATACAAAGTAAGTTTATACCAGTTATAAACCTAAGCCTTGTGTGCAGGAGACCTTCTATACCTCTGCACTTTCTTTGAATCCCGTTAGCCAAACTGTTAACAAGCCTGACTTACTCAGATTCCAGATTAGAGACCGCATGAAACACAGAGTTGCTAGCTCTAAACCCACCCCCATGAATGAACTTGATTCCAGTCAAGAGAACTTGCCCAGATCCAAAGAACCACCCAGCTGGGAACCCAAACTGCCAACCCACAAATTCAAGAGCTAAATAAATGTTGGCTTGAAGTAACTAACTAAACCTGGTAATGTGGTGATTTGTTAAGCAGCAAAACCTAACTGATACAGTAAAACATGGATTCTTCATGAATTCATTCCATAAATATTTATTAAACACCTTCTGTATTTTAATTACTGCTCCAATAGTTACTGAGGATACAAAGATTAATGCACAGTGACACCTGCAATTATAGTTACTTCCTCAAATCATACTTAAAAAAAAAAAAAAAAAAAAAAAAAACAGTAACAAGATCTAAGAGGCCACATTTGAGCTACTTTTTAAAAGCAAAACAGTAATGTGCCAGATAGGTCTGGACATCAGAAGTGGAAGAAACAGCATGTGCAAAAGCATAGATGTGGGGAAGAACTCAAGGAATGTTCTAGGAATGGAAAATAGCTCAGGACAGATGGAGTGTAGGGAGGAGATGGCAGATGATGGAGCAGGAAAAACAGATGGAGGCAAATAACGAAGGGTCTCATATTGTAAATCATGCTATGGGATTTGACTGCCTTGTGTAGGCAGCGGAGAGCTACAAATCGTCTTTAAGGAGGAAATGGCATGATTAAAGCTGATGACAAGTGGAAGATGGATTAGAGGGTAGAGTACAAATCAGGAAGACCAGTTGGGAGGCTATTACTACATCCTCAAGGAAGATTAAAGAACTTGAACCACAAGACAGTGAATAAGAGAGAAGACATCTTTGAAAGATGTTTCAGGGATAGGAAAAAGGCTCAGCAGCCTTGACAACCAACTAAATATGGGCTGTGAGGGTGATGAAAGTTGTGTAGGAGGACTGGGGACAGTGCCAAGACTTCTACTTCAGAATCCCAAATTCATGGTAAATAGATTGAGGCACGAAAGCAGCAGAGCAGACTGGAGAAGAACCACCTATGCTTCCTATAAAGGTACTTGCAAGACAGCCAGATGTCCAGGAAGCAGTTAAGGATATGGATCAAGACCCTGAAATAGTGGACAGGTAGTACAAGCAGGAGATAGAGATCTGGGGGGGCGTCTAAAAACAAGGAGCAGAGGGAAGGGGAGAGCTCAAGATATTAAAATGAAAGTCAATGTGAATGGCAAGGCATTCAGGGAAAAGCTACAGAATGGGGGGGGCGCTAATAAATGGCAGAATCCTGAGGGACATTAAAACTTCACAGGCTAAAGGATAGATGTGGGTCCAAACAGTAGCAATGGTCCTTGGAGGTACAACACGGGCAGAAAAAATCATTCAGCAAGCATGGATTAGAAGTAGAGGAGGAGGATATCCAACCCATTATTTTGCCGCTGTCCTAATGCTGGTTCTCCCACTCCACAGAAGTCCCGGATATTAATTAGTGACAAGGGCAGCAACAATGGGGATCATATGAATTACAGCACCTGCCTCCATGGATATTATTGAAAACTCACATTTTTTCAAACCCCTTTTATGCTACCTACTATGGCAAAATCCAAAATCTGAAAAATGCTACACCTGACTTCACGTGATGGATCAAAATCAACAGACAGACCAAGAAATATTGTTTAAGATACTTTCAAGGTGTATGTATAAGGTACAATTGAAGCATAAATGAGTTCTGTGTCTATACATGGGCCCCATCCCAAAGATGTTATATTATGCATATGCAAATATGTTAGAACCTAAAAAAAGTTCAAAATCCCAAACACTCTGGTCCCAAGGATTTTAGATTAGGGAGACTAAACCTGTATCTAATTTACTACATCTTCCAAACAAATTGTGTCCATATGGGGCTGGGGATTTAGCTCAGCGGCACAGCACCTGTCTGGCAAGTGCAAGGTCATGAGTTCGATTCTTGGTACTGGAAAAAAAGCAAAAAACAAACAAACAAAAACACAAATTGTGTCCATATGTTTTCCCCAGTAACTAAAAAGGAGACTTTTAAAAAGTAATCCTGGCAGGTGGGCACGGTGGGACATGACATGTCTGTATCCCAGCTATTTGGAAGGCTGAAGCAGGAAAATTACAATTTTGATGACACACTGATCAGTTTCAGGAAATGCCATCTTAAAACAAAATTTTTAAAAAGGACTAGGGATGTTCCTCTGTGTTACAGTACTTGCCTAACATATGAGGCCTTGGGCTCAATCCTCAGTACTACACACACACACGCACACACACATACCACACACCCCGGGAGCTCTAGGGCTGGCAACTGCTCCCCCACTTAACAATGGGTGGTGCCCGAGGATAAGGGAGTACAGCCTCTGGGTGGCAAGAGGTAATCATGGAGATAGGCTGTGCTTGGGTATGTTCAGCATCTTGGAGAACTGCCTCCTGCCCGAAGACAAGCTCCATCTCAAGCTGTCCATGTGTCAAAAGACTGACCTCTGTGTGGTAGGCTGCAAGCTCAGGCAGAAAGAACCCAAAAGACGGCAGAGATTTCCTAAGTAGAGCAAAAAAGCAATAGCCGTAAGAGAAAAATTAATAGTTGGTTTCATTAAGGCCATCAAAAGTGCTGAGGCATGGTATTATATTCCTATAATCCCAGCTACTCGGGAGACTGAGGCAAGAGGACTGATAAGTTCAAGGCTAGCCTAGACAATTTAGAGACTTCATTTTAAAATAAAGTTTAAAAAGGGGTAGGGATATGAGCTTAGCACTGTCATTACTGGAAAAAAAGCATCAGAGGATACCAATGAAACAGTGAAAAAAAGGGCAAACTACAGACTGAGAGAAAACACTCATTATATAAAAAAATTTCTTACAAATAATAAAAGGAAACCAATAAAAGAGGGCAAAAGACTTCAACAGGCACTTCCCAAAAGCATATATACGTGCCAGAAGTATATAAAATGGCATGCAACATCAATACTCACCAGGAAATGTACACCAAAACTACAAGGACTATCTCACCCACTAGGATGGCTACTATCATAAAATAGAAACTAACATACGTTGCTGAGAATATGGAGAAATCAGAACTGTTGTACACAGCTATTAGGAATATAAAATGATATGTGCTATGGAAACAATATGGCAATTCCTAAAAAATTAAAAATGGAATTATCCTAGCAATTCTGCCATAGATATATACCTGAAAAATTGAAAGTGGAGTCTCAAAGAGATACACCCGTGTTCATAGTAGCATTATTCACAAATGTACAAAAGATGAAGCAACTCAAGTGTCACAGATGAATGGATAAACTAAAAGCACAGATACACAGGAGAATATGATTTCCAACATGGATAAACCCTGAGGACAGAAAGTAGAATGGTGGTTGCTGGAGACTGAGAAATGCAGAGAAGGAAGATGGGGCATTATTATTTAATAGGTAGAGTTTTAGTTTTGTGAGATGAAAAGTGCTCTACAGATGGACTGTGATGGTTACATAACAATGCAAATGTACTTAAGGCCACTATCTGTATATCTAAAAATGGCTAAAATGGTAAATTTTGTGTCATGTGTGTTCTACCATAATTTTTAAATTCCTTTTTTTTGCAGTGCTGGGGATGGAATCCATGAGTCTCCCGTATGCTAGGCAAGTGATCTACCACTGAGCTACTCCCACATGCCCCTGAAAAAAATTCGTTCAAAATCCCATGTAAAGATACTACTATCCCCACCAAAACATCAGAAATTCAAAAGACCGAAAAGCTGGGCACAATGGTATATGCCCATAGTCCCACCTACTCAGGAGATGGGAAGTTGGCCAGAGCCCAGGAATTCTCCACTAGTCTAGGTAATACATCAAGACCTTGTCTCCAAACAACAACAACAAAAAAGACTTGAACACCAAATGTCAGTAAAAATGTAGAGGAAATCTTGTGCAGTACTGGTGTGTGTTTTTGTTTGCTTGTGGTACTCAGGATTGAGCCCATGGCTTTGCCACTGGGCTAAATTCCCAGCCCTTTATTTTGAGACAGGGTCTTGCTAAATTGCTAAACTGCCCTGAGTGGGCTACAACATGTGACCCTCTTGCCTCAGCCTCCCAGAGTGTAGGCATTACAGGAGTGCACCACCAACTCGGCTCCGGTGGAATTTAAATTGGTATTGTATAACCACTCAGGAAAACTATTAGGCACTATCTACTAAATCTAAATACTATGACCCTACAATCTCTTTTTAGGTTTATGCCTAGAAAAATGAGTGGGAATGTGTACCAAAAGACATCAGCAAAAATGTTCACAGCTGTTTTATTCACAGTAGCCAAAAACTGGCCACGACCCAAAGATATAATTGGGAAAGAGATATACAAATTGTAGCATATCCATATAATTACTATTCAACAACAGATCAGAAAGAACTTCTGATCCACATGACCACACAGACATTTTGTTACATGAAAGATGACATGCATAGAATTTCTACTGTATTATCTAATGGAGCTTAAAAGTGGATAAAATTAGTGGATGTAGTCTTGTAAAAAAAAACTATAATGCAGTTACCTTCATATTGGAGGCAGATGAATGATGAACAGAAAGGGCAGGAAGAAATCTTCTGGCATATCAGAAATGTTCTACAGCTTGACCTGTCACAGGGTTATAGGCATGTAAAATTAACTAAGCACTACACGTTAGAGTAATACATTTTATGCACTTTACCATATGGTTCACCTTCAAGTAAAATATCTCTATAACACCCAATGTCTCCAACAATGAGTATGTTACGATTCAAAAATAATTAAATCTTAACCTTGTTCTTTTTCATTCTGACTTAGAAGATTAGACCCTATTCCTCCTCCCAGACGCGTTCGGAGAGTTACTTTCCTGTTTCTTCAGTCAGATAATGAATCTGACTAAATCTCAGGCAGACCAAGCTTAACACATTTTTAAATGTTCAAGTGTTACTGAAGCCATTCCTTATACATGGGCTCCCAATGTGATACCAGTCATTAGTGCAGTCTTTGAGTCTGAGCTTCCAACTTGCTTTCTACTGGTTAAATTTGATTTTGTTTTCATCTTCAAGAACACCATCCCTTTGTTTTACACCTTCATTACCATGAGCTAAACAAATCCTCCCTCAGCTATAAAAGCAGAATGTCAAAAATCACAAGGTAAAGTATCATCGCCTTCTGACATTACGAACATGTACATCCCTTGCAGAACAGAAACCTTCTTTCCCTTTAACAGCCATCTTGATGCCCGACTCTTATATAGCCCCTTTACACAGCCCAACACCGTAACTAGCTTCCCTGTGGAAGTGCCAATAGCTATGTTATGGCTTGCCATTCTCAGGAAAGAAAATGAAAATCCACAAAAAGATGAACTCTGTGCCACCTCAGGCTTCTTCTGCCATTCATAATAATGTGCACATTAAGAACCTTAATATGCAGAACCTTACATTGTAATGATAATCACAGCCAAACCTTTTGATGTCTTTTACAACCTTGATTGTTTCTGATCTACATACAACTCATCCGTATTTCAATAAAGTGGGCAAGTTAGGGGTCTAGAAAAGCAGCCAAGTAGGAGAAAAATGACAGACAGGTTAAAAACAGAAAGACTGGGTTAAAAGAAGCCTCCCAATGCCCTCTGTATTGCAATCAATGAGACGTAAGTCAACAGTGAGAGACAAGTTTTATTAAAGGCAGATCCAGTTACACTGCTGCACAGTGTGATTCTTTAACAGCTCCCCAAATAAAATTGTTCAGAACAATTAGCAGTTTTAATAGTTTCAGGAAAAATGTTTTTTAAAAGCAAGTACCAAATAACAATTGGTTAAATGCAAAGTCTTACAAAGAGAAAATAATGCTTCTTTTAGAACAGTAGAGTCAGATAACACAATAACATGCAGTATTTTTATTTAAGTAAATTGTCGGAAATAGGTTAGACTTGTTTTCTCCTCCCAGACCTCAAAATAAATTTCATTTCATAGGTCTATACAAATGTCAAAATATTGACCATAAGAGCAAATGGGTTAGTACTACTGGAATGCATTAATTATAAAGCTGGATAGGCGGATTAATTGTCCTACATACCTGTGGTTTTTCAGATTCCTGTGCTTGCTTACTCATGTACGTACATTTAACTCTTATTTTTTTTTTAAACCACTGCTAGAAGCTCCCGATTTGGCTTCTACACTGCCACCTGTAGACATAAAAGAGAAATAAACTGTGAATTATTCATCAACAATGCATCTTTTCTAGGTATCTAACAGGAGCAACTGGGGAAAAAGTGGCAAAAGACTTGCTCCAAAACACAAAAACCTTATATTCTTTCTCCTCTTGTGCGAAATTCCGCAGGCATTCCTCTCTCCCAATGATTTGAGAAATTATTTAATTAGAAATTGAAATATACCTACATCCCAGATCATCAACTACCTAACTCTCCGATCAGTTCCTTAAAGAGATGGAGTCACAGACCAACTTAATAGCCATTTCAAGACCTGTCGTTTAAAATCAGAAGCTAATCGGCCCATTTTGTTAATTAGGTAATTAAGAATTGAATAAAATATCAAAATGAGAAGAGCGAGTTGAGATCCACATTAAGGTTACTTTACACAAGGTCTAAGACACCTATTTTAAATAATTCTAACCTGAAACAGAGCTTTGTCCAATCTAAACACTTTGATGGGGATATTTTCATCTTATGCCTGATTTGAACGCGATGAATGCTGAAAGGTCCGTTTTACCCCATGCATTTCAGATCTTCAGCCCTTTGAAAAAATAAAGGAAGAAAAGAGAGGAAAAAAAAAAAAAAAAAAACTAAATCAGTAAAGGACCAGAGGAACAAAAATACATGACCAACTAACAGCGAGTCCAAGCATCCAGGAGATGAAAGGAGTGAATGTATCGGAGAGAAAAAAAAAACAAACGACAAATACTGAAATTCTGGAGTTAACTGAAAAGAACAGACCGCGCCACGCAGCTTTTTACCTCTTCGAATCCCACAACGTATCCAGCACAAGTGCTCCAGCTCCAGCACCTTTAACTAAAAACACAAGCACCACCCCTCGCCCCACCACTAGGTGAGGCAGCGCCAGAAGCCACCGAGCGAGCGCGCCAGCCCGACCCCGCTACCCAGCAAATCCCGAGGCTTTTTTGCCCAACTAGAGATCCGCCTTACCCGTAATTTTCTTTAATGCCCCGAAAGCCAGTTTTGGTTTATGGAACTGCAGGAAATCCAAGAAAATCAAATCTCCTTTAGAAACTCTCCTTCTGACGGAGATTTACACACAACTCTCCCTTGCCTCCCAAACCCGAACACGCGCTGGGCTATCATCCCAAGAGGGTCTCCTGGGGACCCGGGAATGACCACGACTACTCACTCCCACGTGATTCCATTAAACGTTCGTCCACACGCGCACGAGAGGCTCGAGTCTGTGCACGGCCGGCCCCAGGAGATAAGTTCAGCACACCCACTCTGCACCCACAAACGTCCACCCTGGCCCTGAAAGCGCGAGGGAGCCCCGGGAGCACGCACCAGCGCCAGCACACAATAACTCGACCAACTCCAGCCTTCCCGCACACGCCGGGCCGGTCCTGCCACCAGCCTGTCCTCCCACGGTCCCCTCGGTCCCGCGGGCCGGGAGCAGGAGGCGTCCTGATGGTCGCTGGGTGTGAGTTGTTTAGGAGGCGCGACCTGCACATTGCGAACAGAGAAGGGGGTCGAAGTCTGCCAAAGCCGCCTGGGTGGTCACTCCCTTAAAGGGGACGGGGTGGGGGTGGGGACAGTGAGACTCCGAGGACTGAATCTTACTGGAGCAGCTTTCCTCACCTCTTCCCCACCCAGTACGGCTCCCGCGCACACCGCGGGGCTGTGCACCTTTCTCCCGCCTCCGGATATGCCCGGCCCTTACCCCGAGTGCAGCGGCCTGGAAGTGGGGAGGACATCCAGCCGCGGCAGCGGGTTCGGGGTGCCCACCTGCGCGCAGGGTCGCCGGTGCGCCCGCGGCTCCACCGTCTTGCTCTGCTGAAGGCGGCGATGGACAGAGCGCCTGACTCCAAGGTCCTCCACGCTCCACTGGAGTGGTGGTCCTCGGGTCGGTTGCTCCACGCGGGAGAGTCACCCACCTAGCTCGCAGGTTCTGCCACTGTTCCTGGGTCCTATAGAAGCCAAACTGCGCACCCCACCCCTTTCCCGCCGCCCCGCGTTGCGCTGCGCTCCGCCCACCTATTGCTGCTGGGGCCCAGCTGGGGGCTTCAGAGCCCGCGCCTCGTGCCGCAGATCTCGGGCTGGGGGGAGGGCAGGGAGCGGCATCCGGATCCGCCCCGACCCCCAGGCCCCTAACCCACTCCCCACTCCAGGGGGTCCGCGGCGGTCGTCCGCACTTACCCCGAGGCCAACAGTGTGGGCACCAAGCGCTCTTCCCCCGTTCTTCTGGCGTCTTTTCTTTCTCCGCAAGGCACCTTCCCTGGCACCGAGGGTGCCGTGTGTCTTGGGGGGAGGGGGCCTGAAGCGGGGTGGAGAGAACCAAAGAGTGGAGGCGAAGAAATTACCATGTCAACTGCCAGGGGATGCAAGTTGCTGCCTGCGCCTTGTTTCTGTTACGTTAACTACCTGGATGTGCTGCTGTCCTTGTTATAACCGCGATAATATTCACAGACATGAATGTAAGATTTTCAAGCTAATTGGTGTAGTGTTGTCGGGTTTTTTGTAATTTAATGATGACAAAAGACAGCACATTTACTTTTTTAAAAGTTGCTTTGCAGATACGTATTTTATATGTATATAAAGCCACATCTCTGATTTTTAAAAATAGCAAAATATAAATAACAGAACAGCAGTTTTTTTACAGAAACAGAGCCAGTGTGTATGTGTTATTGAAACCTACTGTAATTATATTAATTGCTTCTCTTTAAAGTGTATTTTAGGTATTTCCCAAAACAGGCCCAAAATTTAGGGATTAAGAGCCCCTAAGTTTTAATTTGGCTTTTTGCCACAGTTCTAAAATGTCAATTTCATGGAAATTACTAAATGTAGTTATTTAGAAAAGTGGACCCTTTTTCTTCCAGGTTGGCAGCACTTTTAGATTTGGCAAAGGACAGATTTTTTTTCTTAAGCTAATAAAATTCTCATTCATTTTCTGATGATGGACTATCTGGTCTAGTAGCTTTTTCTTTATTGTTTTTCTCTTTCAGGTAAACTTTCTTTCTGGTTCTTAAATTTTTCTTCAAAATTTTCTCCCTAAATATAAGTAAAGTGACAGGTAGCATGATTCTGAGCCTTTGTTTTCTTAAAGGGGATAGGAAAATTAAGTATAGTTCACTATCAAAATCCATTCCAGGCCCATAATACTAAATTTCACACCGATTAATCCTGTTTTTCAACTCTGCTTTTAGTAATTCCACCTAACACTTGAGAACCAAGACTTTTTACGTTTCCTCCTTGTAAGAATAAAATGTGCACTTTTTAATTAACATTTTGAACCGAAATTAAATTCATTAAATTGACTAATGAAAAGTATATTAGTACAGTACGTGCTGCCGGGTAAATGAGGACAATGTGGATGATAAACAGTTCTCAAAAAGAGACTCTGAAGCAAAGAAAATAGTCTTTACAAAAACTGAAGATCTCCTTTTCAAGGAAAGGATGACAAATGCCAGTAATTATGCAAAGAATGACTGCTGCCTCTTTTCTCTTTGCTTTGGTTTTGTGGCTAGGCCTGCATTTATCTCTTTTGATCATCATAATAAAAGTAAAGTAATTCAACATTTCAGTGACATTACTTAGTAAATTAACAATTTGAAAATGCTTTTATTAGCTAATTAATCCGAGTAAATGCCTCCAATAAATCTGGTTTTACTCTTGTATTTCTTTTGTGCCTCCAGAGAAACACTTGGAAGAAATAAAACAGCTAAGGCAAGCTCAACAAATGCAGGCCAGATTCTTTGGGTGTATATGTGTTGCAACAGAGTTAATATTAAGTGACCTTTGGGTCTTAAATTACATATCATATATTGGTTATGAATTACTCATTGGCTGCTGCTTTAATGAGTTCCTGTGTGTTTGCTTTGCCCTGTTTGTTCCCCCATTTCTGCCTGTCTGCTTTATTGAATCTATCTTTGCTTAAACTATTTTCATTGAATTTCCAAGAATCAGACCTAATCCACAGCTCACTTGCCAATCATCTTTGTCGTTCAAGTTGAGTCTCCCTTGAGGTTTTCTTGGTAAGAATCCAACATGATTAAACTTCCAAAATTTGAAAGAGCAGTTCATCAGGCATGGTTGTAACTAAGAGATAACAATCAGATTTCTCAAAACCAGGAGGGTGTGACCCATCTGAATAAAAAGAAGAAAGGAACAAAAACAACAAATCTATTTTGTTAAGATCAAAAGTAGCACAACAAAATCTCGATTGAAATTCTTTCTAAGCTAAATTGTGCTACAAGATGCATAAAAAGTACAATTCAAATAATTTTATCTGTAGTTTCTTCTGCCACTATAAATCCTTTGCTCCACTGACCAAACACCATTACATTTCACATTTCCTTTTTAGTTCCTGTGCTATTGAGAATGTTCCACTGACTTTTAAATAAGAAAGTGCACTCGACACTCCCACTGTCCCCGGGGAATTCTGTGTCACCCTCCATTTGGTTTCAGACCGCCTCTTGACTTGTCTGTGATACTGATGAGAACAGATCTGAAAATCGCATGTAAACCCCTGGGTGGGTAGTACTAATGATTAATCCATCTTTAAAACAGTAGAATTAAAATAAAACATGAATTTTTGTTTCAACGGTTTAACCCTATCAGTATCTCCCTTCTTATTCTCACCCGAGCAATAAGTTTCTGTACATGTTAGCTTTTTCTCTCGAGAAATTCATTCCTAGTAGCTATTTTAATAGTGTTTGTTTGTTTTGAGGTTGGTGTTTTGGGGGGGGGTCCAGTTATACTTTGGGCTGTGAGTCTGAGCATAACAGTCTTCTTTTTTTCCTATGATAGCTGAGAATGGCCTATGGGGAAATTATAGGACAGTTATTTTGCCATATTCTTCTTCTAGCTATAAGAAAACCATGAATTAAGTTACTTCACTTTGGTTGATTAGGATTAGTGAACAACATCATTGATTCTAATTTGCAGAATGATATTTCTTTAATTGGTCTCTTTCTTGTGTTAGAAAAATATAACACCAGTTATCTCACAAGGCAATGAGGACAGAGTCTATCCGTGTAATGTTCAGATTGAACTGCTGATGATCTAAGTTACTTAAAAGTTTGTGTGTGTGTGTGTGTGTGTGTGTGTGTGTGTGTGTGTGTAGGTAGGTGTGTGTATGTATAATTCAAAGCTAAATATAAATCTAAATACTTACAGTAGATACTTCAGCTACAAAACCTTTGATAGACCCTCCTCACTGTTTTTGGATATGTGATAAACTGAAGAAACCTCATTATTTACCTTACTCATAGGAAAGTACCTTTTTTGAACAGAGATCTTCCCATGAATTCCTAGCACCAATTATTTAACCATATCATTCCATGATTTTTGAAAAAGGGAAAGCGAGTAGGAACAAGTAAAGACAGTATGATATGATGATTAAATATATGGCTGGTGAGCACAACTGATAAGCACATCAGCTTACTAAAATTCTGATTTCCTCCCACTGTGGGCAATTTTTATTGTGCAGTTTCATGGTTGACCATCAAAGCCCTATTCCTAGACATAAACACATGTATAGTTAATCATTATGTGTCATAGTTGGAATCATGTCCCTTAAAATAGTATGAAATCCTACTTCGTGGTACATATAAATGTGACCTTATTTGAAAAGAAGATCCTTGCAGGTGTAATTAAGATGTACGTTAAGTCATAGCGGAGTAGAATGGTCCCTTAATCCAATATAAATGATGTCTTTACAAGAAGAGAAAACAGAGTCACAGAGGGAAGTTGGCCGTGTGAAGGCAGAGGGAGATTGCAGTTATGTGCCAGAAGCCAAGGAACATCTAGAGTTACTGAAAGTCAGTGAGACAAGAAAAGATTTTCCTCTAGAGGCTTCAAGAGGGGCCTATTTCTGCCAGCACCTTGATTCATGGTACTTTGCAGCCCTAGGAAACCAATGCACTAGGGGATCATCATAAACTCTTGGCGATGCCAGTCCATTATCTTCTACACCCAGAACAGAGTAAGTATTCAAGTATAGCATGTATAAGAATGATAGATAGAGTCATTTTTGTGCAGGAAGAACAAAAGCAAGGTAGAATCATCCAGGAATCAGGTGAAATCTTGAGAATTTACTTAATCTAATAGCTCCTTCAAAATGGGACTCTCTTAATAATTTAGAATCACATTGTCAAAGAATTTCAACAGGTTCAAAAAATCTTGTTTATTTTTCTCCTTTGAAAGTATGTTATGCCTGGATGGTATGATTTTTAAAAGTTCAAGGTAGGGTCTTCTGCCCATATTGTACCTCCTAACACTCAAACGTACCCCACTAATTCAACTCCACCTATAAGTATTGTAATAGCTTCCTCCTTTTAAGTATTGAAGTTTTTGGTCTTCCAGTAGCCCCAAACTAAACATAAATATTATAAAATATTATACAAATATAAATGAGTTTGGAAAATTTCCCAACCTTAATTCACATTAGTTCTCAATTTAAATGTTTCACAGTTCATTGTTATATCCTCTCACTGCCTGGTGGAGTGCTGAGTTCATAGAGTATCCTCCATAAGTATTTGCCAAGTTAATTGAAAAGCTGAGATTAGTAAGAACTAGATGAAGGATTGAATAAGGTAGTACCTTAGTCTATTTGTGCTGCTATAACTAAATACCTGAATAAATTATAAACACAGAAACTTATTTTCATAGTTTAGGAAGCTAGGAGCTTTTTTCTTTTTCTTTTTCTTTTCTTTCTTTTTTTAGAGATAGGGTCTCACCATGCAGTTCAGGTTGGCCACAAACTCTCTGTGTAGCCCTGGCTGGCCTCAAACTTGTAGCAATCTTCCTGCCTCAGCCTCCTGAGTGCTAGGATTGCAAGCATGCACCACCACACCCAGCTTAGTTTAGGAAGTGAGGAAGTCCAAGATCAAGGCATTGGCAAATTCAGTGTCTGGTGAGGGTCTGTTCCTCATATAAGGCCTTTTCCCTGTGGTTTCAGAAGATAGAAGGATTTGGCTCATTCCCTCAAGCCTTTCATGAGGCAGTAATTCCAGTCATGAAGGTAGAGCTGTCCTGTTTTAATCACCTTCTAAAGGCCTCATTTCTTAATGCTATGCTTCAGGGATTAAGTTTCAACATGAATTTTGGAGGAGTCACAAACATTCAAATCATAACAGGTGGATAGAGGAGAGACAGAGTAGAAGAAAAGGAGAGCCCAAGATAAACTTAGTCTTGGAGCTTTATGTGGGAGAAGTCCACATAACAGCAACTACCTGATTCCAATAGTAACATGGGACTGTAGCACAGGGCTGAAAGGTCCCAGGAGCCTTATTCTCTTTTTTCTTCCTAATCCACTCAGCATTTGTGGCCCTAAGGAGTAGTGCAGGGGCCAGGGATAGGGCCTTTTGCCCTCTCTGATAACTCCCAACCCCTCTCCCGCCATCTTCCTAAAATATTTAAGATGGATAAACAAGTGTTTTATATACAAATGAAACTGTCAGAAAGCCCCAACCAGCATGCCCCCAGTGCTCTGCCTTAATAGAAATGTGGAAGCTGCCACTGGTAGTGGGGAACTCATTTTGAAATATGTGCCTGGGACAGACCCCAATATAAATCCACAAGCAACATCACAAATCCATCCCTTTTGTGTATCGTCCGTGGAAGAAAACCAAATGCTTTTGAGAAACGCCTGCACCACTTGAAGATGAATAGGGCAGCTCTGTAGTCAAAGATGCTAGGAGAAATGGAAAGTGTCAATTCTCTGAAGAAAGGAAAGCTAGGAATAATTTTTTGTATGTCTATTATTGGATCTTGATACTCAGACTCTAAAAACTTTTGAAAATGTTTGAAACAGTCAGGAGTTGTTTTGGGCTTCACTGGAACTATTTCCTCTTGAAAATGTGCAAAAATAGTCTAGCAATACCCCCCAAATTGAATTAAAGTGTTATAAGAAAATGAAAACAAATTCTATATTAGATTGTTTTTAAAAATCAAGCCCATAAAGAAACATTAATAATTCAAAATTTAATGATCTGTTCATGGTATTTTTGTTATGATAAAGGGTTCTTTTTGTAATGCAGATATGAACTCTACCACCATTAAGCCTACTGATGCTGGTAGCTGACTCCATTTCTCCCCATCAGTTGAGTCCCAAAAGACCAAACCTTCCCTGGGTCGCTAGGATATCAGTAGTGTCTAATCCCAGCCAAGAAAGAAGTCAAGACTTTTCAGGCATCCAAGGCCAAAATAACTCTTTAGATATTCCCTGAAGTGCAACCCCCAAATCCACTGATCTCCAAACGCCAACAGCTCTGTTTATACTGCTTATAATTTTTGCAGCTTCTATTCCCACTAAACACTTATATTTTATTATTTTTATTGTTCATAACTCTCCACTAAAATATGCATTCCCTGAGAGTAAGGAGTTTTGTATATTTTGTTTACTGCTATGGCCCTGGCACTTAGAATGGTATCTGGTACGTGGTAGGTGCTTGATAAAGAATTGTTGAAAGAATGATTGATGCAAACATTGTAACATCATAGATTATACTGGCCAGACCTACAGAATCTTCAAAGTATTCACTACTTAATGATAGGAAAGCCAATTCAATTTTGACTAATTTTATTGTACTGAAGCAAACAATTGATGGTAATGAAGGACAGCACACAGCATAAAAACATCCGTGATGAGCACTTGTATTCTCTTTCTGTTCATCATCTTAATTTTTATTTGTGAATATATTAACATGGATCCGTGTAGTTAAGATTTTCCCACATAAAACTTTCTTTTACATAATTTGGGCTCTTTTTCTAGTTTCTATGGAAGAACTTATGTTCAATGACAGAGTTGGGGAAAAGAGTCATTGACTCAAAGAACTGAAGATGTAGCTGACTTCCCTGGGGAGGCAAAGAAGGGGATGACAAACACTTAAACCATTGCTCTGGGTGCCCAGATGAAAGGAAAACCTAACAGTGCCTCCCTTTTCCCCACTTATGCAGAAGGCACAAAATAAACTGTCCCCTCAGCCTATGTATTTAAAGAGCACTGTACCAGGAAAAGGCTAGTGTCCATCTCTGCTTATCTGGCCCTGGGTCCTAGGCTGGATGTCGCAGATGTGTTGGCTGATGCTTCCCATGGCAAGGTGCCTGCTGTGGAGGGGCCCCTCACAGGTCTCCACTGAGTCCGGGAGAGTAAGTGGACACAAGATCATCTGGGAAGGTAGGGCCCAGCAGCCCTGGGGAGGAGCAACATCTAGTCTTTTTAGAGGCTCCAAATTCTCTCATCTGCAGGCAGGGTTCACAGTTTCCTGGCAGGCTTACCCTAAGCTTCCTCATTAGTGCACTTGATTCAAAGCTCCTTACACTAAAATCACCTGGGAAGCTTTAAAAAATTAATGCCCAGACCCAAGGTTTGCTACATAATTTGCAGGGCCCTGTAAAAAATGAAAGTGCACTTGTTCAAAAATTACTAAAAACTTCAAGACGCTGGAGTTTTAAGCCAAAATCAGAACTCCTTTGCTAAGTGTGCCCCTACACAACTGCACAGGCTGCCTGCCTATGAAGCCACTCCTGCCCACCCCTAGAAATTCAGATTTTATTAGTCTTCAGTGAGGTCCACGCATTGCAGTTATTTGAAAGCTTACTAAATATTCTGAATATGTGGTTAGGATTAAAAATCCTGATTCTACTCAGGCAAAAATAAAATACAAAAGATTCTTACAATTACAATTGACACCTGCATATAAACTTATCTGTAATGCAATAACTCAAAACCCTCACTCTGAAACATTTTCAGCTTACCCGAGGTGAAGTCATCATGACAACATTCTTTTGAAAATGTTTCAACCCATACATAAGTTATAAGCTGCAGTCATGATTCACCTTTTGATTCCCTTTTTAAAAAACAAAAGTGTCATGAAAATGGCATATTTTCTCATATAGAAAATTGATATAATTTGAAGTATTACTCATCATCATTCTCATAAAACTTGAAATAAAGCTAAACAAGAATATTGCTAAATGGAAATTTATTATCACATCAATAGAAATCACAATGGCACATAAAAATAATTCAAACTGCTGTCAAACAGCTTTCCAAACCTCCTTTTTCAGCTGGAGAATAAGAAGTAAGTATGCACTACTCAGAAAATTTCACTGGAGAAAAAGGTCCCAGAAAATGTTCATGGAGTGTGGCTGACCCTGAGCCAGTCCAACTAGTAGAGTCTCTCTAGAGAATCTTCATACCTTCTCCCGTCCCTTGGAGCCAAGAATATTTTTAGAAGGACATTTTGAAAAGTATACTTTCTGTGACCCTGGATTACCAAGACCATGGCTGTGTCTGAAAGACACTCTAAAGCTGAAGCCCTCCACCTTCCTCTTCTACACTCCTTACACCCTGGGCTACTCGAGTTCTTCCAGAAAGGACTTATGCTCTCATTGCAGCTCCAGCACCCCTCAGGTGCTACATCAGGGAGGGTTTGTAACTTAAATGCACTCACAACTGGTTCTGCCTGACTTAGGCCATCCGTGAGACAACCTTGGCACTTCAGATATAGGAAGAGTGGTGATCAACCTTCCAGGGTTATCTAGGACTATCACAGTTTTAGCACTGAAAATGCTGTACCCTAGGATATCATTGGCTGCCTTAGACCCACAGTGTCACAGTCACTTCAGTTTTGTTTGTTTTCCCATGGGATTTTGTTTAACTGTGCATTAACCAGTTGCAGATGTGGTTCTGGAAGGGCTCTGTAGCAGCTGCTGCTGGTGCTCTGGCCAGATCTCCCAAACTCTCCTGTATGGGTTCTATGGTCCCATCCCCCAGCTCTACATGGTTTGTTCCTAACATTTCACACCTGCAGCTTTCTAAAGAGAACTGCCCCTGGGCTACTGGATCCACTTCACTGGACCTGTTGAAAGCATGCTGTGTTTATGTCCCTAGCCCTCTACTTCCCATCCTGGGAAGCTCATAAGCAGTAACTAGCCAGTGCAGAATTATGCAAGCTCTGGCTCCCTTGTCAAAAGGGAACGAACTCTGAGGTGCAATTTACATTTCAAAGCTAATGGTGGGATCAACTCAAATGGAGATGCAGACATCACCCGAACTCACATCCTTTGCTTTTTCCTTTTCTTGTCCTGCTTCCTCCACTCCTTTACTGGTTTCACTTGTGAGCACTTCCTTCATAAATAGCTTGTAAAATATCTAAATCCTCAACCCAGTCTGTGCTCTGAGGAATCTGATCCAAGACAGGCTTGATTCAGGAAGAGCTTATGTGATAAAGACACAACGAACACTAATAAATAAGGAGGGATCTATGCTTAAATGTCTGCCAGGGAGAAAAAGTGATGCCTGACTTTGCAGAGTCAGGGGATGACAATGGATTCCCAAACAAGCAATGGTTCCTTCTTTATGCTGCCACTAGAGAATATTCCTGAAAACCCCAACCAAGTAAACTTGGGTAATCATGCACTTTGTTAATTTCTTCAGGGTGTTACAGTATTTTGTGCCCTCAATCTTGTCACTCTTGCCAATTATAAGCCACTAAAAGGCAAGAACAAAGCATTTTCTCCCTGAATCTCAAATCTTATAGAATAGGGTGCTTATAGCACAGAATAACAGAATATGTGCTTACACAATAGCTTGCAACAATATTCAGGAATGTTTAGAACTTTTGCCAGCTCTAGGAATTATCCATTTCATTGACTATCAGTTAGGGGTTTCAGCCACAGGAAACAGAAGGCATACCCAAAGGGCATTCTGACAAAAATTTAGTAAGGGAATATTTACAAAGGTGAAGGTGAGGAAATGAGAACCAGCAATGGATGGTGAAGCACCTGGGGACTAGTAAGTGTGGGGAGCTGCTATTATCCTTAGGCCTAAAAGTGTAGCTGGGAGGGAGAAATTGTAGGAAACTATTGATACCAGTAGCTATTGGAAGGAGCCACTAGACAGTAGACAAGGACACTAGCAGAGCACAATCATTGCCAGTTGCAACAGGCAGGGTGGAAGTCCCTACAAATACATACTCTGGTCTGTTCTCCTGCATTCAGATTTCTTTCTGATAACTTCCCATTGACCAAGCTCAACTGGAAGCCAAATAGCAAGGGAACCTGGGTGATGCACTCTAAATCAGGGTGGAGAAACCTTGAGAATAATCTGGAATGGTAAATGGGGAGTATCCTGAATAGTGAACAATGCTCCAAACCCTATACTATGCCTAGCACTTAAAAACATATAAAAGCAAACCATGGGTGATAGCTCCTGTTCTAAGTTTCTGCTCCAGCAAACTCTATATTTACTATTTCTCATTCGGTTCTATTCCTTCCTATCTCTCTGTTTCTTAGGTTCCTGGGCCTGTAATTTATTTTTGCTTCTAGCTCTGACATTCAGGGTACCCTTTGCATTTTTTTTGGTTTCTTGGTCTTTAGCTTTCTGGTAGGTTCTTAACTTTCTAGTAATGACTCATTTCTGCACCTTCTGAAGTTTTCAGGGAGAAATTTCCCACTCCTGCTTCATCCCTGTGGAACCCCCTGGACATGGCCTGACATGTTGGAAATCTTGAGTTCAAAGTTTATAGTCATTGATAGACCAACGGAAGATGGTGACTTTGACATAAGGCATGTGCACACATTCTGAAAACTCTTGGCTTTCAGAAGGTCATTTATCAGAAGGAACTCAGCCTAATTCAGTCATCTGTATGATTTTGCTGGGCACAACATTAAAACCTTTCTGCACAGGCAAGAAATGGGCACAATTTTCCAAAGTGCAAATTAACGTCGAGCCACACTCTTTAAGTTTCCATTTTTGCACAGTGGAAATAGCTACAGAACCATTGGGATGCGAGTTCTTAACTCTGAGCACCGGCAGATAAAAAACAGAAATTCTCTGCAATTCGCCTACCAAGTTCTGATAAGAAAAAAATGAATAATGCAACATGGCTCAGCATGGGTCGAGACAGGCATTGATCACCATGGTCAATCAGCAGAAAGAAGATGGAGACACAGACAAATCAGAATTAGCCAGACCTGGCCAAGGATTTCAGTGGAGTGCAAAAGAAGGCAAACATGAAAACTATATGGCCATAGCTGGGATTACTTAAATTTTCCTTCTGTAAACACGCTATTGGGAAAAGTCCTTTGATATGTAGCAAGTTTTAGCATTTGCGATACAGAAGTATAAACAGTATTACTTCAGAGGGAGGTCAGTGACAGTCTGCAGCCAGTTGTCTATAAATCTCTTACTTATTTGCCAGCATTAACAAATACCATCCAGCAACTTCACTAACCAAATGACTGTGCTCAGAAAGCAAGCCCTCCCTCCAGAAAACATGTTGGGGATTATTTGCAGCATAAAGACATCACCTGAACAAGAGAAAACTCATACCCACTATTTTCTTTGGTAATACAGATATTTAATTCACTCAACACACAGTATTTGAAAATTTACTCTGTGCCAGGCATTGGGCTGAGGGCTATAAAGGCTAATTGTCCTACAATTTTGCTGTAAAGAATTAAGAATTCAAATCAGGAAATTTAGAGCCAGACGTGGTGGTGCATGCCTGTACTCCCAGCACTCAGGAGGCTGAGGCAAGAGGATCGTTGCGAGTTTGAAGCCATCCTGGGCTACAAAGTGAGCTCAAGGACAGCCAGAACTGCATAGAGAGACCCTGTCGCAAACAAACAAACAAACAAACAAATCAGGAAACTTTCACAAATCTGGCAATTAGAATTTGTACCAAGCTATCCTACAGTCAAGACTGAGTTGATAGTCATGAGATGGCTGATAATATTTAACTTGTAATAAGAATTTCAGAAGCTAAAGGACACAGGTATTGCCTGTGGTTTCTTTAAGAGTTGCTTTTTGGCTAGGAAATCATAGCACCCGTATTATAAAGCAGTACACAGTAACCACAGAATTGTAATGCTAAGTGATCCGTGGCTTATTGCAAGTGGCTATGGTGATAGAATAACACCCCTAAAGATGTTCGCATTCTAATTCCTGGAGTCTGGAAACATACTACTGTCATAGCATGAAATGGCATGGCAAAATGGATTTTGTAGATGCAAAGAAATTAAGAGAGGGAGAGATTGTTTTCCTGGATCATCTAGGTGGGCCGAATGAAATCACAAGGGTTTTAAGAAGGGGGTTAAAAGGTGAGAGTCAGGAGGGGATGTCATGACAGAGGTAGAGATGGGAGGAGGGAGAGGCAGAGGGAGAGAGAGAGAGAGAGAGAGAGAGAGAGAGAGAGAGAGAGAGAGAGAGAGAGAGAGAAGCTTGGAGATGAAATTTTGCCGATATTGAAGATGGAGGGTGACAAGAACCAAGGAGGAGAGCTGGCCACTGCACATTACAAAGGCAAGGCAATGGATTCTCCTCTTTGGAAGATAGCAGCAGAGGCTTCTCACCAGCCACTGGTTGTTCTTATTTCTATTTCTTTACCGCTTCCTCCTATTAAATTTTGTTCCCTTTGGGGAGTGCTCTGCCAAAGGCAAGCAACTTTGCTGATGGCTTGATGCTAGCTCTATGAGTCCCGTTTCAGACTTCTGACATCCAGAACTGTAAAACAATAAATTTGTGTTGTTTTAAGCCTCTAGGTTTGAAACTAACACAATGATTGATTGAAGGAAAGTTCATGGGAAATGACAGTGAAATTGCCTTTGTATAAATCTAATGCGTGGTGGCTGTAACCACAGCAGGTCCAAGAATCAATCATGTAAAGTGTGGCAATTTTAAAAAATAACCACCTACCATGTGTGGTGGCACACACCTATAATTCAACCCTCTTGGAGGCTAACGCAGGAGGATCCCAAGTTCCAGCTCAGCTTGGGTAACTTAGGAAGACCCTGCCTCAGAATAAAAATATGACCAAGTGTTGGGATGTAGCTCAGTGTGAAGGCTCTGGATTCATTATCAAGTACTGGGGAAAATAAAGGCCACAAATTCTTTCCCAGACCTCCTTATGAGAGGTAGGACCTGTGTGCCCTATCCCTTACCATGTTCCCTCTGGACTGCTGTGAACCATACAATGGGAAAGTGCTCATATAGGATCTTTGAAACCAGGTCACAGAAAGCCACTAAGTTTCTAGTGAAAAACATGACAGTTCTGTTCTTTTTCACTCTATAGAACTATAATTTGATAAATGATCACACCTTTTACAGAAAGTACCAGCAAGAACAAACACTTTTCATCAAAGAGAAAGATATTAAGCTGCACTGAGCTTAAGATTTCAATTCAAACAAATTATAGGCAATTTTCATCAACTTTTAAAAAAACACATTGTACTTGTCTTTGGGTTCATTTTCACAACAGGCTAAGGCATATTCCTTTCTTTCACCATATATTTCCCATTCTTGTGTTTTGAGAACTAATTTGAATGCCATTTCCTTCTTTGCCTATGTCAGAAGAAGGATCTGGAACCTAAGGTTCAGGGCTTGCTCTACCAAAGATGATTTTTAAAAAATGACTTCTATATGTTCTCATAGTTCAGACTTTACCATGATCTCTTCTTAGACTTTCACCTGCTACCTTAACAACCTCCAAATATTTATAAAACTCAGGATTCACCTTCTAGCAACACTTATTTATAAAAAATTTTCTTCTCCATCCGCTTGTTTTACTCCTTTCCAGCTTGCAGAAGCAATCATTTTTCCTGGGGCCATTTGGCTATATCGATGAGCAACTCCAAAATTCTTTCTCATGAAATGTTTGCTCAATATTTCTTAATTGAAGAGATGAACTCTGCTTAGAGCTTCAATAAGAATAATGGGTTCTTTGTGAAGACTAACAGATAGCTCTGTATAGGACAAATCACCTGAAATATTCTCTTAGTGTCCCATTGCAGATTTAGAAATCTCTAAAATGTGACTCCCACAGGTACCATACAACAGTGAAAGATTTATGATTTAGACATTTTGTAAGTTTGAAATTTTGATATAATTTCAAACTTAAAGATCTCTCATATACACTCTGCTCAGATTCACTAATAGTTTATACTTTGCCGCATTTCCTTCTCTCTCTCTCTCTCTCTCTCTCTCTCTCTCTCTCTCTCTCTATGTATATATATATATATATATATATATATATATATAT
>NW_004955516.1:2214461-2256268 GCF_000276665.1 Chinchilla lanigera | reverse complement strand
TAGTGTATGTCAGTGGAGTAGTACTAGGTCACAGAGAAGAATAAACTCAAATCATTTGTAGGAAAATGAATGCACCTTGAGACCATATCTTAAGTGAAGTAGATCAGACACACAGGCTTCAAACAGTTTCTCTTATATGAGAAACCGAATGCAAAAATAAAGTGGGAAATAAAAGACAGACAACAGGAAAAAGAGAAAAAATGTTATTGTAATCCCACACAGACAGTGCATCTAAACATGTACCTTGATTTAGTGCAATTGTCTTATATGTTTTACATTTTTTGGCCCATTACTCTGGCTATTAATCTGTATTTATGATAGTTACTTTAATAAGGACCTCTAAAATAAATAAATGAATGTGGTGCTGGCAAAAAAAATTTTTAATGGGATGGAGGGGAAGGGGCAAAATTGGGATGTGTTACGTACACGTTCCAGTTCCCCACAATGAATGTAATCATTGCATACTGCAAGCATGTATGAATAAAAATAAAAAATTTAAGATGGAAAAGTTTTACATGTAAGCATGCATTTGTTGTTGCTGCTGTTTTCCAAACCATTTTATCATAAATTGATAATATTGTATCCCTTTACTCCTAAATATTTTAGCATGTTTTCAAAATAAGGACATTCTCTTACCTAACTGCAATATAATAATCAATGATTTAGCTGGACTTCTAATAGCTGACTCTTCATAAAATTTTGAGATTTTGTGTGTAATATTGTTTACTTGTTGTTGCAGTACTGGAGATTGGATCCAGGGTCTCACCCATGCTAGGCAGGCGCTCTACCACTGAATTACAAACTCAGCAAGCTGCTTTTTATATTTTATTTTAATATTTTTCCCATACTAGAAATTGAACCCAGGAGTGTTCTATCACTGAATATACCACCAGTAATAAGTTTTATTTTGAAGCAAAGTCTTGCTGAGTTGCTTAAATGGGCCTTGAACATTCAGTCCTCATAGTTCATCTTCTTGAGTAGCTTGACTTACAAGCATGTGGTTACAAAAGTACTTCTGGAAGCATGGAGTAGATAGGAATCACTGGGTTGGAGCAGCTAGTCTATGAATGATACTGTTGAAATTCGTGACATACTAAATTGGGATGTGCCATAAGAATTCATATTTAGATTTACATCTAGGTATATAATAGTATCTGCAGCCAAGGATATGCTCAGTGGCACAGTGCCTGCCTGGCAAGCGCAAAGTCCTGAGTTCGATTCTTGGTACCAAAAAATAAGATTAAAATAAAATAGTATCTATTGTAGTGATTATATTTTTTTATTTCACTTCCCAGTTACCTATTGCTACTATAGTGAAGTACAACTGAGTTTTGAATATGGATATTGTACCATACAATGTTGCTAAATTCATTTGTTCTATGAGATTTTTGTTAGATTCTTTAGTGGTTTCTATGTAAATAATCATGTCATCTATAAAGTTTTTTTTTTATTTTTCATACCTTTGTTTCTTTTTTTTTTGCCTTATTTCACTGGTTAGAATTTTTTTCTCTTTTTTGTGGTACTTGGAATTGAACCCAGGAGCACACTGCCATTGAACTACATCCGTCCACAACCCTTTTATTTCGAAACGAGGTCTTGCTAAATTGTCCAGGCTGGCGTCTAACTTGAAATCCTCATCTCTGCTGCCTGAGTAATTGGGATGACAGACCTGGACCACTGGCAAGAAATTTTTAATTTAATTTAATTTAATTTAAAGTGATAAGAGTGGGTATCATTCCCTTGTTCTTAATCATAGGGGGAAAGTGTTCAGTATTTCACCACTGAATATGATCTTGAACATAGATTTTTCATAGCTACTGTATCAAGTTGCAGAACATTCTTTCTATTCCTAGTTTGCCCTTTACCTCTTACTTTTAAGTCTGAGGCAAGCCCAAAGCTGTGAATGCTCTTCTTCTTGCCCACTCACCCTGACTTTCATCCTAGTGCCCTCAGCCCTTTCAAACTAAAGGCACATCCTCAGTAGAAGGTAATTCTCACTTCTGGATATCCCCTAATGCAAAAAAAGCAGTACATGCTGTGTTAAAACCTCAGAAAAATACCATTCAAGGCCAAAATTCTTTACAGGTCCTACAGTCCATTTAATCTTTCTACCACAAATCCTACCCTCAATCTAATGAAGGAAAAAAATGGGAAAAGTAAACAGTGAAGGTTTTTCAGCTCTTCTAGCTATAAGGGTCTCTTTTACAGAGGTATGAAGGGCATGTATGGATGTGCCAGTGAACAGTAAGGTCACTGTACTGTAGTGCAGAGCCTGAACAGACAGTAAGGAGATCTAGCTTTTGTTCTATACTCCACCTCTATCTAAACATTTGAACCTGGAAATGGCTTGCTGGTAACCTTTCTGGCCTCAGTGTCCTTATCTGTACAATGTATGGAATCCACCAGTGTATGAACTCCATGGGCTATCTCGTATTCTGAACACCAATGATTCTAAGTTAGAATAATTAAGCACTGGGAAAGACTGATGATTACAAAATGACAAATCTGCTTGGTAACAAAGGCAAATACTCTGTGCAACTGTTTACTCGATAAACAGAGTCACATTCACCGCAAGGTTATCAACCTAGGTTGTGACATTGCATATTGATTACTGCTCTGACCCAAGAAATATCTCCTTATTTGTCTGCTCAGCTGAAACAGAGTTTTCCAGCCAGTAAGAAATTCACGGGGGTAAGGCTTACTAATTTCCTACAAAGGAAACAGTAAATGTTCCTGTTCAACTTTTTTCTTTCTGGTACAGAGGTTGAACCCTTCCCACTGCCCAGCTCCTTTTATTTGGAGACAAGGTATCATTAATTTGCCCAGGCTGAGCTAGAACTTTTGATCATCCTACCTCAGCCTTGCATAGTTCTGGGATTACAAGTGTGTACCACCATGCCAAGTTTCTTCTTCAGTTTTGACAGAGAAGAAATGGGTAGAAATCTGAAGTTATAGCCCTGCCCAGGAAGCAGTAAGGAAGCAACGTAGAAGAAGCTGGTAGCTGAAAAGTCCCCTTATTTTAATGGGAAATAAAGAAAAGACAGCTCACTTGTAATAATGGAAGAGCTTGATTCAGAAAATCCCTTGGAGATTCGAGATGTCCAATGATAATCAAAAAAATAAATAAATAAATAAATAAAAATAAAGATGTCCAATGAATGCAGAATACAGTCAGCTGGGTGCCAGAGTATTGCAGTTTACAGGCTTTCTTGGTTACATTTCTCTCATTACTGAGACAAAATACCTTACACCCAAAATTAAGGACAGAAGGGTTTATGTAGCTCACAGTTTGTGGACGTTTCAGTCTGTAATCAACGGGCTCCAAGGCAGGGTGGCATGGCACAGGGGCAACAGTCCAAGGTGGCAGAAGACAGCAAAAGCAGCAAGAACATGGGGGGGGGGGCACAAGCCTCTATTCCTCTCTTATATCGTATTCAGCCTACCTGTAGGGGGAGGGGTCCTTTACACCCACATCATCTCTTTCCCTTCTTCTTGCACAGGCTCAGGATGAATACAAAGTAAGGACTCCGGGCCCCTGCTCAGTCAGTTAGTTAACCTTCTTAACTTCTCAAATCGACACACTGAACAACATTCTAGAGCAGGAAGGGCATGTCCTTTTCACCCCAGGATGTAGAACTGCTGAGTTACTTAGTTAAGCTTCTAGACTCCTCAAGTTGACATAATGTATCAACCATAACAATGTACCCCTTGTCAACTTGGCAACCAGAGACATTTCTTTAAACCAGCTTCCAGGTACAAAGACATTATTTTTAGCATTTCACAGCTTGAACATTATAATACAGGTTTAACAATCCTTAAGAACCAGTAGTAAGTCTTTCCACATTATATTACATTAGAACCCTACCACAAAGACTCATGCACATCCCTTTATGCAAAAGGCATTTAGTCCATCTGCAAGAGTTTCAGCATTGCTGAAAAGTCCAAGTCTCATGTCTCATCAGAGATGTAAAGCAAACTGTTTAGTTGCAAGCCCCTGTACAAATGAAAAATTAAACACTTCCAACATTCAATGGCATAAAATAAACATTTTCATTCAAAAAGTTACAGCCAGTGGCATATAAAAGAATGGGAATAAAGCAAGTCCAAAATCCAGTATGGCAAATATTAAGTCCTGTAGTTCCATGTCCAAGCATCTGAGGCAATCTGTGGCAAATTGTGAGCGCCAAAGAGCTTGGATGGCTCCACCCTTATGGCTTTTCTGGTGGTTATAGCTCCCATGGCTTCTCTTTTAGGCCAGCTCCCTTCAATCCTTGCAGCTTTTCTTAGATGATCCACATTCCTGGCTTTTCCAAAGTTCTGGAGTCTTCATTGCACTTTAGGCTTCTCACTCACAGCTTCACACACTGCCCTTTCAGGGGCACACTACCTGGCCTCCCAGACCTTCTGAAATCAAGGTGAAAGCTTTTCTAATCCCATAACTCTTGCATTCTGCATGCACCTAAAACCAATGCCATATGGATAATGCCAAGGTCTGCTGCAAGTTGGAGCAGTAGCCAGGCTTTTCTCTCTCTTGGCTATAGTGGTCAAGTGCCTGGATCTCTGGACACTCTGAATCAAATTCTGAGGAACAAATTTTCTATACTGCTGCCATTGTGGAACATGGTGCTCTGCAACTTTCTCCTCAAAGCAAAGTCTTTCACTTTTGCCGTTTTGAGGCTGCAAAGGATGGAGACTTGCTGCTTTTAATGATGCCCTCAGGCCATCTTTTCTATTCCCTTGTTCCTTCTCAGCAGTGGAGATCTCCTCAGCTCCATCTTTGTAGTCAGAGCTTTACTGGAGCTTTCTACCTGTCCAGACTCACATGTCAAATCATCCTGCTGGGCTCTTTGTCCTTAATTCTCAATATAGATCTGGCTAAAATCCCCCAACAATAGCCATGCCACAACCTCAACTTTCAACTGCCTTGAAATTTATTCTGCCAGATTATTTAGTCCACCACCCTTAATCTCAGTTTCAGGAAAATTCTCTGGACACGAGAAACATGCAGACAAACTTTTTGCCAAGCCATGCCTTACACATCTGGAGTCCAGCACCCAGTGTAGTCCTTCACAGTAGAAATCTCCCAATGCTGGTCTTTACCAGACAGGATTTCAATCAGCCTTCTGGTCTTTTGAGTTGTGACCAGAATCTCCCAAACAGAACAGCCTATGGTGTTCCAGACTCTTCCCCCAAGCCATTTCCAAAGGCTCTTGAACCACATGGTCAGGTGCATTCACAGCAATGCCCCCACTCCTGGTACCAATTTCTGTCTTCATTACTTTTCTGTGACTGCTGAGATGAAATATCTGACACCCCAAATTAAGGACAGAAGGGTTTATGTAGCTCACAGTTTGTGGAAGGTTTCAATCTGTAATCAGCTGCCTCCAAGGCAGGGTGGTATGGCACAGGGGCAACAGTCCAAGGTGGCAGAAGACAGCAAAAGCAGCAAGAGTATAGGGGGGAGGGACAGAAGCCCCTTTTCCTACCTTATATTGTATGCAGCCAACCTGCCCTGAGGAAGGGAAGTTCTTTACACCCACACCATCACACCATCTCCTTTCCTTCCTCTTGCACAGGCTCAGCATGAATACAAAACAAGGACCCTGGACCCCTGATGAGTCAGTTAACTTTTTAAATTTCTCAAGTTGACACATTGAATAATGTCCTAGAGTGATAAGGGCGTGTCCTTTTCACCCCAGGATGTAGAACTGCTGAGTTACTTAGTTAAACTTGTAGACTCCTCAAGTTGACACAATGTATCAACCATAACACAGGCCCAAGTCAAGTTTCAAGTTCCATTTTTGTTCTACAAAAGCCCATAAGGTCCTAGATTTCTTGAACAGATTTTATGTAATTCAGTGAAAGCATAATTGTGGCAGTTTTAAAATAGGGCTACAAATTCTTTGACACTCTTATTGCCAGGTATCTATGTTCCTTTCTTTTCAATCTCAGTAGGCCCATGATTAACTTAATTAGTAGAAACCAGCAAGAGTGATGCTATTTGACTTACAAGGCTAGAACAAAAAAGGTGAGACAGGTTCTACCTTGTCTTCTGGAACATTCCCTTGAAGCCCTAAGCCACCAAGTGAGATGTCAGATTATTTTGAGATATCATGCTGTGAGGATGTCCAGGTTGTATGGTGGGGCCATATATAAATGTTCCAGCAATTAGTTCCAACTGATCTCATGCTAAATGCTAGATATGCAAACTAAGAGGCCCCTTGGCTAGGATTCCAGTCCTTAGGCCAGTCAACCCACTTCCAGCGATTGAAGCATTCATAGATGAGGCCTCAGACATTGTAGAACAGAGGTAAGCCACACCTCTTGTCCCCTGCCTCAATTACTGACCCACAGAACCCATGAGCATAATAAGTTGGTTGTTGCTTTTTGATACTAAATTTGGTTAATTCATTATGCAACAGTGGATAACCAGAATAATAACAAACATATACAATTTAATCATTATACCTTTGTAAGAGTTTTTATATTCAAAATTTTGCAGCTAGCTCTTTGCTCTGAGAGTGTCTATTAATCCTTCTTGTGTCTTATACCCCCAAATGAAAAGATGTTAAAGGATTCAAAGAATATGCTAATATTCAAGTCAACTAATATTTACTTAGCACCCACTAAATATATTACTCAGGTTAAGTATAAAAGCAGTGATATGGAATAAAAGATACATTTTGTTCTTTAAGAATTTGTATCTGAATTTGATGGATGGACCAAAAGAAAGGGACAAACTTGCTTAGAGAAGGACTCAGTAGCTTAGTTCTGGACAATATACATGCATTGTATTTACAAGACCAGGTCATGGGTCTTAGCATTTGAATTCAGGCCCCGTTTAGTTGTATGTCTTCAAGCAAGCTACCTGATCCTTTGTACCTCAATTTTCTCATCTGTAGAATGAGAATATATCAATAGTATGTTCTCAGAAGATATTTATGAGGATTAAACAAATACCACATATAAAGCATTGAAATAGTGCTTGATACCATAGTAAGGTTTCAAAAAAATGTTAGAGGTCAATATTAAAGTAGTATTTGAGAGGGTGATCAAGAGGTTAGATATATTCCACACAGATCAATGAGACTAAACCGAAGTTTCACTGAAATCACTTAAACAATCCAAGACTAAACACACAAGTGTTCCTTTGAGCAAAGAGTTTTGTGCTGGAATCAGAGTGAAAATATTGCTTTATTCCTTTATTTCTCCACAGTCACTGAGTACTTCTGCCTCTCCCTTCTCATCTGGCCATGAGTGCTTGAGTTCTGGTATCATGGATGATGAGTCTTAACCTTGCTCACCTGGAATAAATTATCTAGCTTTCCAGTTTCCAAGAAAATAATACCTATATTTAGGGAGTGCTGTGAGGGAGAAAAGAGATAAAGAATCTAATATAATAGGCACTTTTGAAAACAATTCCTTCCATGATGAGGCAATGGAGGGAGGGTTAAGGGAGATGCCTCAACTACATTTTTATAAATGTTTATTTACAAAAAATTTCAATTAGCCAGTTTCCAGAATAGCCTTATGTCTTGGTTACTTTTCTCTCATTGCTGGGACAAAATACCTGATGCCCAAAATTAAGGAAGGAAAAGTTTATTTCGCTTACAGTTTGTGGAGGTTTCAGTCCATACTTGGCAGATTACAAGGCAGAGTGGCACACGGCAGAGGGCTACAGCTCATGGCGGCAGAACACAGCAAAGCAACAAGCACAAAAGGCAGGAATGGCCCCAAGCAGCCTCTTCCTCTCCCTTACATATGCAAACTATCCACCCCAGGGCAGGTGTAGCTCTCACACCCATAATCAATCAAACTCTAAAAGGCTGCCCCATGACCGCATGAGGCTTTGGGGGGACACCCAGACACAAACCATAACACCTTATAACACTATTCTTCTTCCTCCCCTTTCTTCTCCTCCTTATTCTTCTTCTTCTCATGGAACACAGGACCTCCTGCCTGCTGAGCATGTGCTCCAACATTGAGCTATGCCCTCAGTCTCACAGGTAGAATTTATTAACTCCTAAAACACAATATTGTTGTCTTTTAGTGTTCTAAGACCCATTAATATATGTTTACCTTCTTATAGCAAAATGTAGACATTCAGGCTTTGAGACATAGAAGTTTCCTATAGGTCATAAAAAGGAAAAGTTTTCTAATTTTGCTCTTTTCCTTCTTAAACTTTAGCACATTTTATAGTTGTGCAGATGCAGCAATGTATGAAACTCACAGACATAATGCTGAATGAGAAATAAAAAACCCAACACATAAGAGTACATATTGTGTGATTCCATTCATATGACATTCAGGAAAAATTAAAATGCAATGGGACTGAGGGTAGAATTGTGATTTCCTTTGTTGAAGTACTGCCCAGGAGAGGAAAGAGAGGAAGGCTTTTGGGGGTACTGGAAATGCTCTAAACCTTGATCTGGGTAATAATATGAGTGTGTGTATCTAAAAATTATAGCATGCTGTTGCTAGCTTTACTGCATGTGTGCTGGGTCTCATTAAAAAATGTCCCAGAAAGGTGCTGCCATTACAAATTTCCTTTAATTTGCCAGTAGTGAAGATGAAGAAGGGCTCTTACATATGTCTGGTTGTAGACCAAAGCTTTCATTCTAGTAATTACTTTTAATTTAGCAGAAAATGCTTGATGTGGCAACAACAGTGTGATTCAGCTCCCTGCCTTCCCACAGCACTCCCAGAAATGAAGGCACAGCAGGGGGGATATATGTAATTCTTTTCTTTGTATATAAAGGGCTTAAAAATAGTAATACCAACCTCAATGCTGGCCATTTCCTGGGGAATTAATAGCCAGCTGGGGTTAACGGTCCTTGGTTAGACTTTAGGCCATCAACTCTTTTTGCTGCTCATTAATTCCCTGAAAGAGCCCTGTGCCTTGATGGTTATTGCTTAAATACATTAAAATCAAGTTAAGGGGCTGACTTAATGTTTAACTGTGATAATGTAAAACACAAGGAAGTACTCCCAGCAGACATATTCACAATTGTGTGTTTTTATTTAACTAATTTTCTTCTACATTTTTTAGTAGAGCAATGGAATGATGTACATGAACATTTTTGCAGATGTTGTAGCTAATGTGCATGTGTGTGTTCAGTGCTCATACCTCATCAAATGCCTACACTGACACCTCACTAAAAAAAACTCTACCATGGGTCCATCATTTTACTGAAAATTTTCTATTTGATTCCAAGAGAACACCTTTAGATCAAAGATAAAATAGTTTGGGAAAGTATGGGTTAAGTAAATTATCTATTCTTTATGAATTTAGTACAAAGACATTCACAAATTCAAGAGTTTGTGGTTGGGAAAAGCTCAAGGGAAGCCTGAAATATGAGGAGGAGCCCTTTATTATCTTTTATTTTATTTTATTTTTTAAATAAAAGAAGGAACACACATAAACAAACAGACAAACTTACAAAACAGCCAAAGCACAATACAAACAATACAGAGTTGCAAACAAAGTGGTAGGAAATTAACAATGCTTGTTGCATTACATATTGATATCTTCAAGGTGGTTTCTGAGGAAAACTAATAAAGATATGCACTACTGATCAGTCAAGTAATCATTAACTGTTTCTTTCAATAAAGCAATACAACACAGTAGTTCAACTATATTAGCTTTCCTGTATATACATACTTACATAATTTCCCTTTCTTTCCCTTCTCTTTTCCCACACCCCTGTTGCCCTTTACTTTTGAGCATTTTCCTTTCATTTCACAATGTCTTTCATAGCTCCTAGCTTTTATTCACTCTTTCAGGTCTTACCCTAGTGAGACAAGGCGGTGCTTACACATGCAGGGCTCATTTATTTCACTTATGAGTATGGTCTCTGGTTGTGACCATTTACCTATAAAGGTCTTGAGCTTATCTTTCTTTAAAGCTGAGTAATATTCCATTATATAAAAGTACCACAATTTTTTCTTCCAATCCTCAGTGGATGGACATTTGTGTTGCTTCCACAATTTAGCAATTACAAATTGTGCTGCTATGAACATAGGTGCACATATATTGCTGTGATATGATATTTTTAGATCTTCTGGGAAAATACCCAGAAGGGGAATAGCTGGGTGAATGGGACCTCTAGTCCCAGATTGCTGAGGAATCTCCAAACTGATTTCCACAGTGGTTTCACCAGTCTGCATTCCCACCAGCAGTGGAGAAGGGTTCCTATTTCTCCACAGCCTCGCCAGCATTTGTTATTGGTTGATTTCTTAATGCTAGCCATTCTTACTGGGGTGAGATGGAATCTCAGTGTTGTTTTCATTTGTGTTTCTTTGATAAAGGGGCCAAACAAACTCACTGAAATAATGATAGCCTCTCTAATAAATGGTGCTGGCAAAATTGGCTTGCCTCCTGCCAAAGACTGAAAATAGACCCAAGTCTGTTAACATGCACCAAACTCAAGTCAAAATGGATCACAGATCTAAATATTAAAACAGAAACACTAAATCTATTGGAAGAAAAAGTAGGTAAGAACCTTGAAGACATAGGGGTAGGCTGAGAGTTCATGAACAAAAACCAAACTGCACGTGAAATACTTCAAAGAATCAACAGCTGGGATCTAATTGTACTGAAAAGTTTCTGCACTTCTAAAGAAATCACCAGCAGAGTAAAAAGAAAACCCACAAATTGGGAAAAAATTTTAGCTGACTGTCCCTCGGACAAAGGACTTCTATCTAGAACATACAAAGAATTAAAAAACATTAGCCCTCCCAAATTCAAAGACCTAATACAAAAATGGGCAGCTGAGATGAATACACATTTCTCAGATAAAGAAATACAAATGGCAAATAAATACATGAGAAAATGTTCAACATCATTAGTTATTCGAGGAACCCTTTAATGTAATATTTTTGCTGTTGCCTCTTTGGAGGGTCTAAAGAACCCTTCCTAGGGCTTTCTGCTTATTCTTATCCAGTAGAGGAAAATCACCTGAATGCAATTCAAAGCAGTTCTCAGAATAAGAAAGCACACACACATACATCTCTCTCTTTTTTTAAATCCTCTTTATTTCATTCAATAAAGTGGGCAAACATCTTATGCATAAGGCTGAGGAGGGGACAGATAGTATACTGTGAAGCCTTTGCCCTCCATAGTTCATGATCAAGTGCAAGAGATAGATAGACCCAGGCTACCAGGCAGAATATTTCATCTCTATAATCAAGACAAATATCTCATCCTTCAAGAAACCAGATGAAAAGTAGGTGCAGTGGCTCACACCTATTTTCCCAGCTATTCAAGAGGTTAAGGAAGGAGGATCACAGGTTTAACCTGAGCAACTGAAGAGTGGCTCAAAATTTAAAATCTGAAAAAAGGCTAAAGATGTAGCTCAGTGCTCTTAGAGTCCAATCTGTAATAGAGAAAATAAGAAAGCAAAAAAATAATGAAAACAAAAACAGATAGAAGGCCAGGGAGTTTTTGTCTAGCCCAAACAAGGCTCTGGGTTCAATCTCTCCAAAAAAAAAACAAGAAGAAATGTTCATTATGAACAGAGAAGGATTCAGAGATCATCCAAATTATGAGTCCTTGAAGCATTTAGATGAATTTTTAATTTTGTCTGTAAATCAGTTTCCAAAAAAAAGAACGATTCGATGTGCAAGGTCTACAAAGAAAGGCTACTTCACTGGAACACATATTGAGAGCTATCTGAGTCTTTTCAACTAATTTCTCTGAATGCCTGGAGTTAGGGGGGATGGAAAGTTGTTGAAAAATCAAATCCATTGACCTTACCTGAGAAATTAGATCTCAGTATTTTAGCAGAGTCCAGGCATTTCATTTAACCAAGTTCCCCTCGTGATTTTTTAAGGGTGCTAAAGTTTGAAATTACAGAATTAAAGCCTTTCAAATGAAAAAAGTTTTGCCCTGTACCAGTTGAGAAGGATCAAAAATCATAAATCCACCACCACCAACAGCAACAACAATGACAAAAACACCTTGTCTTGAGAAGAACTAACTTCTTAGCATTTAAACTGCCCACAAATACTTTCTAACTGATTTTATGACTTGGAGATTTTGTTTAGCTTCTTGCAGTCTAAGACCATTTCTGATTCACTTGCAACCCATATGGCCCAGATAATTCGTAGCACGCTAGTGGTACCCTCAATACATACTTTATGAAAGGAGAAATAGATAGATTAACACCAATAAGTTCATACTAGTATTTCAATGGCCAGTAGCCTCCTTCTATGGTGTTCTCATGATCAAAACATTTGTCCAAAAACAGATAATAACTTGGAAATGATCTGAATTCCATAAGACTGACAATCATTGGGGATGTGTATATGTGCTAAGTCACTGGTTTGGATGCCACACCTAGTAGAGATGAAACCTGGTGCCTTAATTCAGAAAATGCAAGGGAATAATGTGCAACATTTGTATCACAAAAATTGAGAAAAGTTGTCTGTGGCAATTAGAAAGGAAGCAAGTGAGATTTGTGTTAAACTGAAATTTAAATGTCAAGCTACACAACTATGAATGAAATTCTATTACTTGTTGATAATATCTTCTCTGAAGTGATTGATATCAAAAGTGTTTTGATATTGATATATTTTGGAATATTTATACACATAATGAGATATTTTGGGGATGGGAACTAAGTCTAAACAGGAACTGCATTTGTGTTTCTTATGAACATGGCTTGAAGATAATTGTATGCAATATTTTAAATAATTTTGCACATGAATAGTTTTGCAGTGTGGGATTTTTTCACTTGTCATATCATGTTGGCCCTCAAAAGTTTTGGATTTTGGAGCATTTTATATTTCAGAGTTTTGGATTAGGGATAGTCAGCCTCTCTTTGTTCTTTTTGTCTATACATCCATAAGCTATGGATAATAAATATACATTTCCTATACCCCAGAGCTGAGGAATACATAATATATGTGATGTAGTGTTATATAAATGCCACTTCTTATTATAATCTCATACTGCTTATAGGTGAATATTTCTGTGATAAGTATTTCACTTTATGTGAATTTTTCCCCTCACAGCATACTCCAAGAATCCTGTACCCTTCACCACCAGACTGAGGTATGTGTCTAGGATAAAGTGAAATGTTTTTAACAGTAGTCGAAGAAAAACATGACAGGAAGATGATGAATGCTAAGTGAAACAGATTTGTTTCTTAAAAGAATCTTGGATCATTCATTTCCTTAAATAATCAGGAGTTAAATACTAATACACATCATATTGAGTTCCCATGATAACTTAGATCATTACCAGAGGGAAAATTTTCATTTAACTGATACACTTGACTCTCCCCCATTTCCCAGGTGGGTTTCTTTTTCAGCTAGGTAAGTTATTTTCATCATATTCTTTTTTATCTTAAGTTCACATAACCCCGAGAACCTGAATCTAGGGCAAAAGAGGAGAGATTAGATCTGACACTATCGATTCATTGATGTGGGCTCTGTTGGTTTTGATTTTAGAAGGTCAGTGCCCTATAGGCCAAATTTGTTCAAAGGACACACACACAATAATGATCTAGTACTTCCTGCCTTCAAAAATCTACCACCACTTTTAAATACAGCTAAACATCAGTGGGAAAAATGTAGTGTATACTTCAAAAAGTAAGCCTCTGTGTGGTTTAGTATGTTTCTATAATTATATTTTAAATAAATGATGACCTTTTAAAATATATAATAATATTGTTGATACATCAGATAAATGGTTCCTGTTTCATTTTTAATGTCATTAACGTACCATTACTAAAAATTTAACCATGCTTTAAAAAATTCCCAGATGGAAATAAGATTATACTAGTAATTTACAGTAGAGTAATACATTTTTAGGGTTATATATTTCTGTTATGCTTACTTAATAGCATATTTATATCATGTGAATACCTTTGAATATAAAATTGTCCTCTAGTTCTACTGAGTAGTATGTAGGAAATGGGAAAAAATCCAAATCAGATATTTGGGAAAATATGCTACATATGCAAAGCAGAGTTTCTTCTTATTGATAGGAAGGTACCTTGTGGGAGAGATTTTAAAATTATATTTTGAAAGAAGATGCTCTAAAGGAAGTGTGTGTGTATGAATGTGTTGTGTAGTGCTTAAAAATAATTCCTAGGAATAAGAATAATACTATTCTTCTGTGTCCAGAATATTTATTTTAAAAAAGCATCACCCAAAACCATTAGATGCACTAAATTTACTTTAATACTGCTCCTTACACGTATACAATCTTTAGGGATTTATAGTATACAGAAAATATCAGCTACAGCTAGCACCAGTGCTTGTTGTACAGATGGCTGTAAATATCATTGTAGAGATGATGATGTTTGCCTGTTTTCAGCATGGGCTAACATACTTAGTCTGTGGACATCTAAAATTGCTCTGAGCCATATATACTTCCAGCTTGCTAGATGATCCAGTGTTTAACCTTCAGGCCAATTATCTAGTTCTCAATTTCAATTGGAATTGTTTTGTCTAAGGCAACTCCTTGGAACAACTTTATCACTTGATTTATGAAAAATAGACCATAAGCACATTTATCTCAGAAATTCTTCTTACTGCCCTTCCTCCCTCCCTTCCTTTCTTTATTCCTTCTTTTCCTGCATGCGTATGTGTCCATGTCTGTGTTTCTGAGACAGGGTTTCACTATGTTGCCCAGGTTGGGCTCAAACTTTTGGCAATCATCCTGCCTCAGCCTCCCGAGTGCTGGGATTACAGGCGTTCAACACCATGCTTGGCCCTTTCTTTCTTTTTTGAAACAGGATTTTGTTATGTAGTCTAGGTTTAACTTGAACTCCTTATGTAGCTCAGGCTGGCCTGGGACTCATTATCCTCCTATTTCAACCTCATGAGTGCTGGGACTACAGGTATGCACCACTACGCCCAGTTTTATCTCAGAAGTTCTTAACCTGAAAAGCTCGGGCACCTCCAACCCTAGGAAGAGTTACACATTTGTCCTACATTCTGGGGAGAGGGTTCCTCACTTTGGTCAGGATCTAAGAGATTAAATAAAAGGCAAGAGTTTTTCAGACCCACTGAAAGATGAAGCTTGTAACAGGCCCAGAGCAGAGTGATGAAAAAGACACATTCTGATGAGACAAAGTGAGGAGGACGAGAGAAGCACGGGAGCAAGGAAAGGTAGAATACAGAAGGAACAAGGGAAGGGCAAGGGGAAGAGAGGGCAAGAAATTGGGAACAAAGAAAAATAGAGGTGAGTCAGGGAAAGGAAAGAGGAAGAGAAAGAAAAGGACAGGAAGGTTTATCCCACAGCCTTCCTCGGGGCTCTGGGACCCCAGGAGACTTTCCCTTTCTGCAGCCAAATGTTCCCCACAGAGCCAGCTTCTCCCTGGACATGGCACATAGCCCTTATTCCTTCCTATGCCCCTCCATGACTGTTGGCTCCAAAACAAGTTTTTACTTGGGCAAAGGTCCCGGACTGATGAAGTGAGCAACGGTTTCAAAGGAGCATCAGGCGGATGAGGATGCTTCTCCCCCATGTCTGGGTGCAATCAAACAGGCTAAGCAAAGTGGATAATGTTCTGCAACAACTTAGACTGTAATGAACCCTGAACAGTCCTAACGGCACAGACTTCGTGGGGAAAGAAGCATGCTATCTAGAGAGAAAATCACACAAATAAATGCATGTTCCTAACAGTGTTAAGATTCACATCTTCAAGGAAAGAAAAAATACTTAGTTTAAAAAGAAAGTTGGAAAGAAAGGATAGTTTACATAAAAACAATGCTTACAAGAACTGCTGGGCAATCACAGTACATGTCTACAGTTCCAGATACTCAGGAGGCTGAGGCAGGAGGACTGTGAATTTGAGGCCAACCTGGGCAAATTAGCAAAGCCCTGTCTCAAAATAACATTTAAGGAGTTAGAGATGTAGCTCAGTTAGTAGAACATTTTCCTAGCATGCAAAAGGACTTCGTTCAATCCCCAGCACCTAATAATAATAATAATAGTAAATAATAATGTAAAAATTTTTAAAAAGTTAGGGATGTCACTCAGCACTCTCTGGGTTCAATATCCAGTACTGTACACAAAAATATATTACGAAAACACACTAGGTCCCAGAAATAGACTTTTCAAGCAAAATTTGAAAGATCAAGAGATTATACTATTTAAAATCAAGTACACAGAAATTTCCAGTAGTGCTTAATGTGCTGTAGTAGAGACTAATCCACAGGGGACATCCTTTTTGGATGTTTACCTTGGCACCCAAAAACAGCTAGACTGAACCTCTGATCTGCTCTCAGAAAAGGGAGAGGAATTGTTTAACATTTGTGAATTATATAATATTGCTTTTAAATGCTCTGAATACCCCCACATATAGAGTGGATATATGATTTATCATCTAAACGGGAATTCTTTTGAGAGTGAAAAGAACTGTCATTAATAAGTTAAATAAGGGCAATAGTCATAAATTGACACTGTGTCTGGTAAATTGAGATAATCACTCTATTGCAGTAGAACTTGTCACTACTTGGTAGTGAAATATAACAAGGCAAGACAGACAGGTAAACAAACATGAATAACAACCAGGATTATTATAAAACTGCTTTGAAAGCCAGGCATGATGGTGCACACCTGTAATCCCAGCATTCAGGAGGCTGAGGCAGGAGGACGGCTGTGAGATCAAGGCCAGCCTCAGCTATGTAGTGAGTTCAAGGCTGATCTGAACTATATGGTGAGACCCTGTTTCAATAAACCAAAAACAAAACAAAACAAACAAACAAACAAAAAACCATACCCAATGTGAAGTCTGGTTCCAAACAGAGCTCAAAGAAATTCAGTAATTTCAGTAACCAAAATGCTACTTCTGTGGATGTTGTTTAGCATTGTAGTGTGTAGAAGAGAGATAGAAGAACGATGAAGGTTTTGGATACTCTCTATGTATAAGTGAAGACCCTGGGTAATGTGGAATTTAAGATTCAACAGGAAGGAGCCTCTTGATGACTGACAGTGGCCACTTTCCAACAATAGCAGCTGCAGGTGGAAGGAAAAGAGTTGACAGCTGGGGGGAAAAGAGGAACAACCCGTATCAGGAAATTAGTTCCAATTTTAGGGAAAAGTTTTAGTAAGCACTTATAATATTTTTTTATTTTATGGAAAAAAATAAAACAAAATTTCAAAACAAAAGAATAGAGAAATAACAATAGTAAATACAGTGTGTACTGTTATCTTCAAGGTACTCAGAGTACAAGATATGGGCATAAAAAATTCTCCAAACAATATTAGTACAAACCTTTCTTTTCAGTAAACTAAGAGAAAACTAGTAGTATAACTGTCTTGTATTTTTTCCTATGCACTTATTATATTAATACACAGGAGTTGGCTGTATTTTATTGGATGATGTCCCTCATCTTTTTCTCAATATCTCCTTTTTTCTTCTGATGAGTCTAAAACAGCCACAGGACCTGCCCTGGATTCATAAGGCTTTCTGGAGGCTAAAAAAGACAGAAGCAAAAATGAGGGCTCTTAACCAATCTTTTGAACCACTGTTGAATGATTGTTAAAAAATACTCTGTATGTGCATTGATAACCTCTCATTCATTCTGATTTATTCCTGACCTGACAGGAGGGTGGGAAAGACATTTTTTTTTGGTAGATGGGGATGGGGAGTCTTCCAAAAATATCTCCCAGAATTTGAACACCACTTGCTTTGCTTATTTTTAAAAATAATTCTACTGTGATGATTAACTTTATGTATCAACTTAACTGGGCCATAGGGTGCCCAGACATTTGGTCAAACTATTCTGGGTGTGTCTGTTGATGGCATTTTGAATGAGATTAAAAGTTAAAGCAGAATTGGGCATGGTGACACACACCTGTAATCTCAACGTTCAGGAGTCTGAGACAGGAGGATTGCCATCATTTCGAAGCCAGCCTGGGTTATTTAATGAGTCCAAGGCCAGCCTGAACTACATAGTGAGAGTTTGTCTCAGAAAACCCCAAACAAACAAACATAGTTAAAGAAGCAGACAGAGTAAATCAGATTGCCTTACCTACTGTGGACAAGCCTCATGCAAACATTTGAAGGTCTGAATAGAAGAAAAATGCTAAGAAGGAATCTCACCTGCTTGATTGCTTGAGCTAGTACATTGGTCTTCTTCTGTTCCCTGAATGGAACTACACCATTGACTGTCCTAGTCTACAGATTGCCCACTGCATATTGTGGGACTTCTCAGTTTCCACAATCATATAAGCTATTTCTTTATCAGAGATCTCTTTACATGTACATATGTATATATGTATTTATCTATCATTTGCCTTTCTTATTTTTTATTTTTTATTTTTTTTGGTTTTTCTCCGGTACCGGGAACTGAACTCATGACCTTGCGCTTGCCAGGCAGGTGCTTTTGCCACTGAGCTAAATCCCCAGCCCCCTCATTTGCCTTTCTATTACCTATGTTTATATCTGTATGTGTCTCCCATTGGTCTACTTCTCTGCAGAACTCTCACTAATAGACTTACTTTAGGGCTGCCTGAGTTCAACAGTACCTTAAGACATAGGAAAGAATAGGACCGTTAAGAAAATGCCTCATAGTGTAGCCTGATGGAAGACGATCATGAGAGGTGTTGACCTGGATTGGCCCCCATCACAATTGTAAGTATAAAACGGGCTGAGTCAAAAACTGAGTCCCATGCCTTTTCAAGTAACTGCTCTGTCTTGGGTATTAGTCCCTGGTATTTGTGTACTCTGAAAAGTCTCCTCACCTGTACGGCACTTTCATGTTTGAAGTGCAACCCTCAGGAACAAATTCAGGACCAAGGATGGATTCTGAACTCTGCAGTCTACTTGGAGGATGAAGAAATGACCAAGGGGCCAAGCACCCAGCTAAGCACTTCAGAGAAAAGAAAGCAAGCCATGAAATGCAGAAAGAATATGGTTGAAAACTAACCTTGTCTTTGGATCAGTGCTTCAAATGGCCAGTGAAAGATGGAGAGAAGACAGTGGCCTCCAATCCTACGCTCTTGCTTCCGTGGTGCTTTGGACTCATTTTTTTCATGTTTTGCTGGGACCAGGCAGGTTCTTGCAGTACCTGGGCTTGCTGGACACTTCATGAGCATTAGCTATTAAATCCTCAATTCTGCTTTATAACTATTCTAGCCCCATGATTTTGTCTCATTCTTGCTTTTAGATGCATCAGCGAAGTTTTATCAGTTGGACAAACTCCACTTTAGTTTTAAGCAGGGTCCATAATTTTCAACCATTTAGCTTAAGGTTAAAAGCATTTATTTTTCTGTCCTCTTTCCTATTCACTTCTGAGGTTAAAAAGGCAACTGTAAACCTTGCCTGTAGATTTTCCCATTCAGTCTCCTCCTCTCCTTCAATATGCCAATCAAGCTGTTAGCTTGCTTTCTCTGCAGACTCATAACACTTCTCCTTCAGCCTCATTAACTGATTTTCCTTTTGTTCTGTGTGAAGAAAACTCTTCTCAACACTTAAAACCCTAGGAGTTACAATTTAGAACTTCTTCAGGTGTCGTTTGGATTTTTAGCTCCCAGTGCTGCTTCTTAACTTTCTGCCTTTCAAAGAAAAAAAAAAAAAAACTTTCCTTTCTCTTTCAACCACCTTTGGTTGACCCCATCTTCACAAACGTAGTAAGATTTACACTGTTACTGTCACTTTACCTGTGTGACAACTTTTATAAATTATAAAATACAGTCAAACTTCAATCATGTGGACTCTCTTTGGATTTTGTGAAAATTGGGATAAAATCTTGGCTACAGTTCGTTTAGGTATACTCCTTTTCATTTGGGCAATACCATTACTCAAACATTTAATGGACAATTGATGATTCGATTCCCATCTTCAAATACTATTGAATCCAGTGGTTCTACAGTAGGATTGTCCTAGAAAGTATGCAGATTGGCTACAAATCAATCTGAGAGCATTCCTGAATGCAGATGACCATGGCTGGAAATCAATTTAAATTATTGCAGCGCTTGGTTGCTGACAAAACTGTTTCTAACACCTAGAACTGGAGGTTATGGTTAAGGATGTAGCTAAGTTTTAGAGCTGGAATGTCTTGTTTGGAATTCTGGGTCCACCATAAACTTACTTTGTGATCTTGGGCCAGTTACTAATCAAGGCCTCAATTTCTTATCTGTAAGGCATGGGGAAATACAATAAATACCTCCTAAAGTTATCTTGAACATTATAGAAATGAAGCATGTCAAATACTTTGCACATTGCCAGGAAGACGGCACTTAATCATAAGCAGCAGACCAAGTTTCTGTTTTCCCAGAAGCCAATCCTCGAACAAGGATTGAACATAAGTAGTTAATCTGGTAAATAATCCCAGTGTGGAAGTGAGACAGGGAAGTGAAGGCAGTCAGCAAACAGTGCGTGGTCAAGTAGGTTATCACTGTGAACTGTTGGGACTCAGACCCGCTAGGGATCCAAGAGAAACTGTACAGCAGCATCTCAGAACTATGCTCACACCTGCTGCCAAGCAACAAGAAAGCTAAAGTGTTTATTGGTCAATTCCTAATGGCTATGGCAGGAGTACTGGGTAGGATGAGAGATGTATTAAGTTTGTCTTCATAGACCTTACATTTTCATTGATTCAGAGCTGTGTAGTCCTCCAACTGCATATGTTTAACAAAATTGCCTGGGTCCCACCAGTGAGGCCAAGGTCAAGTGGGGGACAGTTATGAGTGTTGAGAAACAGGGCTAGATGTAGGAGCCAAGAATCAGAGCTGTTCAGAACCAAGTTTGTAGCCAGTTTGTCAGCAGTATATGTCAAACCTATGGGGCAAGGCAAGGCCATAGTAGGGAAAATTGGGATGGCAGTTTGACAGCCAGAGAGTGAGCCATGACAATTAGGTCAGGGCAAGTCCCTACACAGGGAGAAGTGCTAGGTAATCTGCTCAATGATATCCAGAGTACGCCATGCTGGCTTGAAAGCCTTTGCTTTGGAAAACAGATATAAACCTGTAAATCTTCTATATCAATGTCAAAAATCTTCAAAACCTGAAGAGACATGCAAGGCCCTTAGAAAACCCAATCTGCATTTAATTAAAAATTCAGCTCAAAGCTGGCTATGATCATGAGTACTCATAATCCCAGGGCACTCTGAGAGACTGAGGCAGGAGGATAATAACTTTGGGCCCCTTCTGTTGCTCAGCAGCGCAAAATGCCTTTCTTAGCAACATCTTTAGTGAGCAGCTGCTCAGGCAACCCTCTTGGCTGGGAATGTGATGCTAAAAAATTCAAAATCAATACAGCGCCTGCTGATGCCTTGCTGTCTTCTCAGGGGTCTTCAGTAAGTCATAGTTGCTACCAGACACTTGTCTCAGATGAGTCCTTATAGGTCTACCACAATCCTTCCAGGAGCAGGCTTTGAGCCTAGCAGTTTCCTCTCCCTCAGTAGTGCTCAGCTGTAGGTAACAACCTTAGTCATAAACTCAAGCCATCTTTTCCTTTTTTGAGGGACACTTGTGTGTTTTAGAGGGATCTTGGGCATCTCATGATTGTTAAGTTTTTGTGCAAATGGAACTCTGATACTAACTCTGGGGAAATACTACTTTATTGAGAGTTGTATGACAGAGGCTATAGAATACCATGGTTTTGCACTCTGGAGGCTGAGGCAGGAGGATCGTTGTGAGTTTGAGGCTAGCCTGAGCTACAAAGTGAGCTCAAGGCCAGCCAGAACTGCCTAGTGAGACCCTGTCTCAACAAGACAAAAAAACAAAAAGGGAATCTCATGGCTTTGCTACAAGGACTACTTGATTTGCAAAATTTTGCTATTCAAAATTTTAGATACCACAGTTTAGTTAAATAACACCAGTAGCTTAGTAACATGATTCAAATATCAGCCACCATGATCTATTAACTCAGAGTAATCCCATAAAGTGAAAACTCGGCTGTAGCTCTTTGATCTACAAATTAGAAAAGACACACATCATAAGCAGTGACCAATCATATCACTTCTTTCAAAGCTTGTTGGTGACTAGTCACTGTGCATCTGCTATTCACTTCATACAAGGGCAGCAAAGCTGTACTCATGCTGCTTACTCCTTTCCCAATAACAAAACCATAGGACACACAAAAATGCATAAGCAAAAGGGGAATTGGACAAGAAAGATGAAAGTGCAACAAAAAAACAAAAAGTGATAAACCTAGCAGTTTTGGTAGCATCAAACATAAATGGAGCAATCGCTGAGAGAATATTACAGTAGAAAAGCTGACCAGGCTGATTTTGAGGCTGCCTCCATCCTCAAGAGTAAAGGTAACTGTATCAAACTTACAAATGAGGACAATGGTTGTAATGGAAAGAATGCAGATGGCCTCAGAGGAAATGATGCCAACAAAACACATTAAAGGGTCTCCCTGAGATATTTTACAACAGTGCGAGTGCAAAGGACAAAATGGTGGATGCAGATTCCAACTTAGAAAGGAGTATGACAACTTTCCAAGGGACAGAAGAGGTGCCTGCACCAGACGGTAGGCTATGTGATGTGTAGAAAGAAGCAAGCACTGCTCAAACTGCTTTTGACAAGTTTGCGAAGAAATGAAACACTTTAATTCTCAGTGTCCAACAATTACACTGTTAATCTACCAAATAAATATTAATTGTATTATGCTTTATTTTTCTATACACTTGTAACTGACAGAAATCGGAACTTGAATGTTTTGACAACAATTTGTAATGGTAATTGAATAACTACAATTTTTCACATCAGCTATTAAGATTTCTTTGCACAGTTAAACAAGGACTACCCATAACTTATTGCAGTGGAATATGTCCAGATGTTTTAATAAGTCCATTGGTGCTACGACAGTATATTAGCAAACTAAAAGTTTTATGAAGTTAAGTATTCGTATTCTGATAGCAAGACAAAATATTTAAATTTCAGGCTCTCCTGGAGAAATAAAGTTATTCATAAATGATAACAAAATGTTAGATATCTGGAGTAAAAGATTTAGCACTTCATTATCTCAATTTCTAATGCCACCAAGTCTGGCTATCTCCAGAAACTATATTTTTCTATTCTGTGTGTTCTAAATATTAGAGAAAAAATTTAAATTTCATCCCTTAATTCACTGTTGAATGAAAAGTAGATTTGGATACATTTCATTATCTTTACATACCTCAAACTCTTCAAATGTATAATAAAGCATACTCCTAAGAGATTGCAAGGATTGATAATAAAATATTTTTGGATAGTTCTGGATGCTAATGATTTAATGCTAATAATGATTTAATGCTAATAATTTCGATAATTCTGATGCTAATGAACTGCAAGTAATAAAAGACAAGGGAAGCAGGGTCTGGTGGTGCACACACTAATCCCCACGCTCTGAGAGGCTAGACATGAGAATTGCAATTTCGAGCCCAGCCTGAGTAAGTTAGCAACTTAGCAAGACCCTTTCTCAAAATAAAAAATTTTAAAAAGGGCTGGGAATGTAGCCCACTGAAAAGGTCTTGGGTCCAGTTCCCATTACGGCCACAAAAGAGCAACTCAGTAGTAGCACTAAATAGAACTGCTGTCTCAATACTACTCTCTGAATACTATATAACCATTGCTTCCATTTAGCGCCTATATTTCCAGTCTTATTTTTAATATTCATTTATTTTAAAATTCTGGGGAAAAAACACATAATATAAAATTTACTTTCTCAAGTATTTTTAAATATATGTTCAGTAGGATTATTCTATGTTCACATCACTGTACCATCAATTTCCAGAATACTTTTCACTTTTCAGAATAGAAATGCTGTATCCATTAAACAGTATTTCCTCATTTCCTCCTCTCTCCAGCCTTGGCAGCCACCCTCCTAGCTATTCTTTTGTGTGACTATAAAGTATTCCAAAATGACTATTAGGAAAATTAAACAAGATCATTTTTATGGCCTGAACGTTTATCACCCCCAAGTTCATATTGAAATCTTAACCTCCAGTGTGATGATATTAGAGGGTAGGGCCTTTGGGAGGTGATTAAGTCATGAAGGTGGAGCCCTAATGAATAGGATTAGTGTCCTTATGAAAGGGACCCCAGAGAGTACTCTAGCTATTTCTGCCAACTGGGAGGAAAAGGAGAAGGGCAACAGTCCATAACATGGAAGAGGACTTTTGCCAGAACCTAACCATACTGGCACTTTGATCTCAGACTTCCAGCCTTTGGTACTTTGAGAAGTTTACATTGTCCGTAAGACTCTAGTCAATGGCACTTTTTTTATAGCACTCAATGTGGTTCCTGCACAGTTAAGTGGTCAACAGATGCTAACAATTTTTTTATTCTTAGAAGCATTTATTAAATGTTTTTGCACATCAAAAGAAATCACCAACAGTGAAAAGACAACCCATGAATTCAGAAAAAAATTCAGCCAACTGCCCCTCAGAGAAAGGACTTCTATCTAGAACATATAAAGAATGTTTTAAAAATCAAGCTTCCAAAATTCAAAGATCCAATTCAAATTGGGCATATGAGATGAATACATACTTCTTAGATGAAAAATATAAATGGCAAATAACTATATGAAACAATGTTCAACATCATTTGTCATTTAAGAAATGCAAATTAAAACAACACTGTGATTCCTTCCCACCCCAGAAAGAATGGCTACCTTCAAGAAATCAACCAAACACAATTGCTGGTAGGACTGCTGTAAAAAGGGACACTTCTGCATTGTTGGTGGGAGTGTAGACAGGTGAAACAACTGTGGAAATCAGTATGGAGATCCCTTAAAATTCTAGAGTTAGAGGTCCCATTCAACCCAGCTATTCCCCTTCTGGGTATTTTCCTAGAAGAACTGAAAACATCACACCACAGAGATATATGTGTACCCATGTTTATTGTAGCATGATATGTAATAGCTAAATCTTGGAAATAGTGCAAATGCCCACAAACTGAAGAGTGGATTAAAACATGTGGTATTTTTATGCAATGGAGTACTACGCAACTATAAAGAAAGATAAACACAAAGTTTTTATAGGCAAATGGATGCAACTAGAGACCATACACATAAGTGAAATAAATCAGACTCGCCTGTGTAAACATCACGCTGTCTTCCTAGTACAAGAAACTGAAAGAGTAAATAACATCCAAAAGGTACAATAGATACTGTAAAAGGGAAAGCAACTGCTAAAAAGGAAAGATCAACTGGGATAGTGGAAAGGGAAAAGAAGGAAGGGCAAATTTAAAAATTATTTGTATATATCAGCATGCCAACATACAGACATACCATAAAAACTGGTAAAGCACACTTCTGAATGCATCTGTGTGGCTCTTTCTAGAGAAACTGATACATGAGTTACAAATCCAGGTGGGAAACAATGGTCATGAGAAAAATGGGTGTCATCTATGAAGACAGGGTATTGATGGATAAAAATGTGAGGAAAAACTCTTCAGCATAGTTGAATTTTCTTAAAAAGTTGGGATTTTTTAATAGTGTGAGTTCAAATATATAGATAAGGTATTTCTCTGTGATATACTGAAAAACAAAATGAATACACTAGGATATCTCCATCATTGAGTGTGTTTTCTGGAAATGTATTGACATCAATATTTTTGCATTATTTATACTGGCCTTCTTTATATGAATAATTTTCAAAAAAGTTTGAAAATATTCTTACATATGTAGAATTTCATGTCACTGTGATTTCTTTCACATATTTGTCAATACCCATCTATATCAAATGCTTCTCCACATTGCATACATAGGCTTTGGCCAAAATATGACATTGTTCTGAAGGTTAGCATCTCTGTAAGCTGAATTTTCCCCACATTTCGTATATGCACAGTTACTCCACAGTGTGAGAGGAAGTTTATATTCTACAAATGAAAAAATCTTTAGTCTATCTTTTCCACACTTCCTACATACACAGGTTTTTTTCTCTTATGTGTACTATTTCCTTTATGTGATATCATTTTTGTGTACTGAATGCTTTCACCCATTGTTCAAATGCATAGGGTTACATCCCAGTGTGAATTCTTTCATGTTTGTGACAATCACTTTGGTGGTGGAAAGATTTCCTACATTGCTCATATGCATAGTTTTCTCCCCGTTGTGAGTTCTTTCATGACTTTGACAGTGACTGTGTACACTGAATGCTTTCCAACATTGCTATCATATATAGGGTTTCTCCCCAGTGTGAATTCTTTTATGTACTAGAAGGTTACAATTATGGCTGAATGCTTTCCCACATTGCTTACATGCATAGGGTTTCTCCTCAGTGTGAATTCTTTCATGTAAAAGAAGTTTACCACTTAGTCTGAAAGATTTCCCACATTGCTTACATACATAGGATTTCTCCCCAGTATGAGCTCTATCATCACGTATTTTACAACCTGTCACCATACTGAATATCTTCCCATATTTTCTGTGTATATAAATTTTCTCCCCATTTTCATGATTTTGACAGACACTGTGCCTGCTGAATGCTTTCCCACTTTGCTCACATACATATTTTTTCTCCCTCGTGTGTGATGTTCTAGTCCTATGAAATGAGGCCTTACCAGAAAATCCTTTTCTGCATTGCTTATATATGTAAATTATCTCCTCAGTGTGAACATTTTTATGTTTTGGAAAGCAATTACTAAGAGCTAATTCTTTTACACATTTCTTGGGTACATGGGGTTTCTCTTCAGCATGTCTTTCAAAATTTTGGATAATGTATGAAGAAATAAAACTATTCTCACAGCGTTTGTATACATATGGACTCCCCAAACTCTGATTTCTTTTATGGATTTGACCACCACTGGGCCTTGTGGAGGCATTCACACTTTTCTTATCGACAAAGGTTCTCTGCCCAGAGTGAGTTCATTCACTAAGTTCAGAGCTGGCATCCCTAGTTTGCCCATATTGATAAGGTTTCTCGCCAGTCTTTCTCCTTTTATGCTTCTGAATGGACTGGAAAACATCGCAGGTGTTTCCATGCTCATTACATTTATATAGCTTCCCTTCAAATATCAAATAATGTTCTGAACCATATCTTAGATTTCTTCTCCAATTTGCTGTTTATCCCACATTCATCCCATAGCATTAATACTCATAAATGTTTCCCACATCACATCTCTGTAGAGCTTCTTTTGGGATGGATTCAGCAAAGCCCACTCTGCCATGGTGAAGTTCACAGCTACATACTCAAAGGTCACTACCTCCATTGAGTGGCTTGAGGGTCTCCAAGGATTCTGTGCAGCCCACACTATGACGAAATCACAGAAACAAGAGGTCAAGTCAGCTTCAGGATCTCAGCACTGAACTCACATTTGGTGATTCTGTGTTAAGTGCAGCCTATAATTGGTTGAGTAAAAAGGAAACAGGCAATGAGACCATATGTGGAAGAAGATAGGGGATAATGAATACTTTCATTATGGGAACAAATAAGTAGAATTGGATACTTGTCTCCCCTGCCTTGATTGGTGTCTGTATTTACCTTTAATTTTCTTTTGGCATCTTTGAGGAAATAGCTTACCAGACCTGGACTATTTTCCATTTGTTCTGATGCAAATGTGGCGCATATGTAGTAGCAGTTGGATTTTGTTCACTGAAGGTAAAGTAAAATGGTAACTTAGTTCTCACCATTTATTACCCAAGATATTTCATGCAAAAATCTGTATTTGCAGCTTCATTCAATGGAGGTTCTGCTTTAAAGTAGTCCTCATTTCACTGGAGCAACAGTTGGTTGGATGGTGAAAACGGTTCCATATTGGATTGGATTCATTGGCTAATTCAGATATGTTACTTGTTTAGCCTTTCAGGAAGGTGGTCTTTGGGGTTAACCTGGTAACATATTTTTATCACATCAGCAAACTCCTACTCCCAATATAAGGTCACTACCACTACCATGACACATAATGTTAATCCTGTCTTCATTAGGAAATTTGATAACCCTGGCTACAGATGTGTCTATATATTATATTCTCCCAAGGTAGCACTTCCAAGAACTCTGATAGGCTCGAGATTTTTTTCTACTTAGTATATGTGCTGTCAAAGTGAGCACTCTTTTTCTATTTTGCAAGTTAACAAAATAACTAAGTACAGCTTCATGGATGCTGGCTGAAAATATGAGAATACTGAGTTAGAAACAATGAACAGTTCATTCCTCACAGCAATAGTAGTAGCCACAATGTCAAAATTCATACTGGTTCCCTAAACCTCAGTCCTCCCATGACACAGGAACTTACTCAGTTGCCCAATTTTGTTTCTAAGTTGCTCAGGTAGGCTCATATTTTCAATCCTCCCACCTCAACCTCCCAGAGTTCTGGGAATATGGGGATGTGCTACTATACCTGACTGCAAAGGAACTCAAATCTTTTAAAATAATCATGAGTATGCTTGATCTTTTCTCTAGAGGAAACATTACTTCTCTTCTACTAGATCAGTGACTAAATCTCTCTTTTTCTCCAAAAGAAGATATTACTTCTGTCTTCTAAAGTGGTTTGCTGTACAAATAGTGTAGAAAAATTAGATTGGAACAAAGATAGTCAATCCCTTTGCTTATAAGATGTGCAGAAGCACACCCCACCACCAGCACTACCACCTACACCACACCACACCATACCACACCAAAGAGAATTGTATCCCAATGGGGACCCAGTATCATTTGTTTTGTCAAATTTACCTTCACTTTACAACAAATTCTCACTTACTAAAGAGGAAAAAACCATTTCTTTACCCTCATACTTCATTTCTAACACCAAACATGTGAAGGATTTTTCCATACCAATCCAATTCTCTGGACACTGAGTGTCCTATAACTGAATTCTGACAGTTAATGCAGACTCCACAAGTTAAGAGCTCAGTCCCACAAGTCTGCCTTCACTTCACATGCTAATCAGAAGTAGTGGGTACTCTAGTCAGGTTAGCCACGCTTCTGTACAATGTTCCTACATTCACGGGTCTTCCTGGGTTCAATAATTTGCTGATTTGGCTCACATTACTCAGGGAACTGCTTAAATTGCCTGATTTATTATAAAGGATGTGATACAGTATATAGAGGAATAGTCAGAGCTTGTATGGTCATGTAAGACTGTAATCCCAGCACTCTGGGAGGATGAGGCAAAAAAATTTCAAGTTCAAGCCTAGGCAATTTAGTGACTTAGCAAGATCCCATCTCAATAAATAAAAATGGCTGGGATATAGCTCAGTACAAAGGCCCTAGCTTCAATCCTCAGAACCAGAAAAAAAGAGACAGAGAAAGAAAAAAATGAACAGCCAGAGAAAGGAGTACTTGAGCAAGACGCAAAAGGTTAAGTATAGGAATTTGTATCCTCATGGAGGCTGGGCGCAACACCATCCTGGCATGAGTGTATGTACACCAACCCAGGAACTCTCTGAACTCTGTACTTTAGGGATTTTTATGGAGGTACCATCATGTAAGTGTGATCAATTATTAACTCAGTCTCCAGCTTCTTTCCCTTTCCTATAGGATTGGGGTGGGTAAGTCTGAAAGTTTCAATCTCTTAATCATGTCTATTACAGCTCACAGTACTCAGGGAACCACTTACATTTCCTGGTTTCTGGTTACTAGCTGCCACCCAAGCTCCCCAGGAATCATCTCATTAGAACAAGAGACACTCCTATAACCCAGGAAATTCCAGGGGATTTAGGAGCTCTGTGTCACAAACCAGGGTCAAAGACCAAACATGGAACAAAAGATGCACCTGGCACCACTATCACTCAGGAAATTAAAACAATTTTAGGAGCACAGGAATCACCTGGGATTTGGCAACCTGTTCAGGAGGAGAAATTCAGGTGACTGGCCCCTCCCGCTACACTGTGGGACCAGGCCATCAGGGTAATGACAGCCACACAGTAGGAGCCAGACTAGTATATACAAAATGGATAGGAGAGACTAGTGAGAAGGAAAAGTCCAAAATTCAAGCTAACAAGTGGTAAACTAGATGAACCAGTATTGCACATAGGGACAAAGACAGAGTAGAAATGGGTGGGTGGGACTGCCCACCCTTCTTTTTTGAAAATATGTATTATTTCATTTTAGTTTATCTTGTTTTATCTTTTCTTTTTTTCTTTCTTTTTTTTCTGTGTTTTTTCTTTTTTCTTTTACTTTTTCTCATACCATCCCCCAAACCCAGAGACCAACTTCAGATAATTGCTCAAATACTCCTTCATTCTTTGTCTTCTACCTGCTTCTCTAGTTTCCCAAACCTTGTGTGACCATACTTTGTCCCCCAGGTTTGCTTCTACTTCCTTTCCAGTTATATTTACCATATACACCATCCTCCCTAAAGTTCCCCACCACAAGGTAAATCCACTCTACCAAGGGGAGACACTAACACAAATTCCTAATTTACTATTTGTTCTGTTATATAACTATAGACTTTGCTCCTGTGGTCTAAAGTATAAAGTCAATAGTTATCACAGATCACAGTTTGTCACTCTCTAAATTGGGCTTGATGCTATCATTGTTGCTAATTGTACTACTTTAGAGAGGTTGTCATATCTGTTGTAATCAGTTTTTCTCCTTTCTATAACAGTACTGGGAAGTTCTGGGGATAATAACATCACCACAACCCTACACCAAAAGACTGGGAACTGAACCAAAAACATATGAACATCCCACTCTCAGTTAATTGGGAAGGAAGGATCTTGGGCCAGACACAAACCAAAAATCTCCTACACACTGAAGACATCCTTGAAGAACAAACATTTCCTAGAGAGGTCTTCATACTAGTGATATAGCTACCAACTACAAAAACTCAAAAGAATCATCACAGAAAATAAAATAAAACAACTTTTTGAAATAGAAAATGACAAGACAAAGAAACAAAATGCCATCTCAGACCTCAAGCCCCCTCCAGATAAAGTCCAGGAGACACTGACATAGAAGAAATTGGAAGACACGCACTTGAAATTTCTGAAGTGATAGCAACTGAAGTAAAGAAATAAGTTGATGAGGCTATAGAGGAAATCAGTTAGAAATAATCTCTCAGATAAAAAAGAAATCACAAGTATAATGAAAGAATTGCTCAGCATATCTGAAGAAGTTATAGATAAAAACATAGAGGAGTATAGGGAAATTATGGAAACCTTGAATGAACAATATAGGAAACAATTACAATACACTCAAAGAGATATCCAGGAAATTAACACTTCAATTGAAAGCTGGTAAAATTAATTGAATGAAACTGAAGATAGATTTTCAGGTCTTGAGGATAGGATGGTGGCAAGCAATCATAAAAGGAAAGCTCTCTTAAAAATAAGGAATTAGGAAATAGCAATTCAACATCTGTGAGTCTATGCAAAGAAAAACAATATAAAACTGATAGGTGTCAATGAAAAAGCAGGAGTCAAATGACATAAATAGACTATTTGAGAAGTAATAGCAGAAAATTTCTCAAACATGGGAACAGAAACGGACATACAGTAAGTGAGGTATATAGAACTCCAAACAGCCCAGAAATTCAGCACAAGAACAGAATATTAAAAGCTGTTAGAGAATAGAAACAGATCACCAACAAAGGAAAACCCATTAGAATCACAGCAGACTTTTCAACGCAAACTCTCAAGTTAAGAAGAGATTGGAGTGAAGTATTTCAATTCCAGAAAGAAAACAATTTCTAACCCAGATTGATGTACCCTATAAAACTAGATATCAAAATTAATGAAGAAATACAATACTCCTTTGACAAACAACAACTCAAGAAATTCATGACCACAAAACCAACCCTACCAAGAGTACTGAAAGATATTCTCCATAGACACAAAAATGACTGCAATGACAAGAACAACATAAGAAAGAAACCACTAGGAAGGACAAGCAATTAAACAGAGGAGAAAAGTAGGTAACCAACAGCAGGAAAATAATATGACAAAGATAAGCCAATAGATATCAGTTATAACCATTGATGTAAATGGCCTCAATTTACCAATCGAAAGAAACACTTGCAGAATGGATCAAAAAACAAAAGTCAAAATTATGCTTTACACAAGAAACACATATAACTCAAAAAGAAACTCATAGGTTTAAAGTCAAAGGATGGAAAACAATACTCCATGCAATAGCAACCCAGAAAAAAGCAGGGGTAATTATTCTGTTTGCACACAATGTGAACTTCAAACCAAGAATGATCAAAACAGGTAAAGAAGGTCACTACATACTTGTTAGGGGAAAAATTGAAGACTAAGATGTAACAATCATAAATATATATGCACCAAATATAGGAGCATTCAACTATATAAGACAAATATTAATAGACATGAAAAATCAAATAGGCAATAATACAAATTTAACAGGGACCCTTGATGCTCTATTGTCACAAAGAGATAGCTCAACTAGACCAAAAAATCAGCAAAGAAATGACAGAACTGAACCAAACCTTTGAATAAATGGACTTAATAGATGTTTACAGTGTTCCACTCAACAAAATCAGAATACATATTCTTCTTAGCTGCACATGGGATCTTCTCTAAAATAGATCATATACTAGCCCATAGAACATGCTTAAGTAAATACAAAGGAATTGAAATTATCCCATGCATTTTATCTAACTAAAGTGCAATGAAATTGGAAATTATTGACAAAAGAACTCATAAATATTCCATAAACACAGAAATTAAATAACACTCTCCAGATCACAGATGAAATAAGGGAAGACATTAAACAATATCTACAATCAAATGAAAACAGTTGGTTCTTTGAAAGAATAAATAAAATTGATAAACCCCTAGCCAAACTTATCAAAACAAGGAGTAAAAAGGTCAAATTCATGCATTGTGGAATGAAAATGGTGAGATCACTTCAGATCTTGTGAAAATTCAGAAGATCATCAATACATGTTTTGAAAAGTCTTCCTTTCATAGGATGGAAACAGAAGAAATGGACAGATTTCTTAAAATGTATGAATTACCAAAGCTGAATGAAGAAGACATAAAAATTCTGAATAACCCTATATCAGTTAATGAAATTGAAGACATAATTAAAAAGTTACTAACAAATAAGTGCCCACCTCCTGATGGATTCATAGCTGAATTCTACCAGAAATTTAGAGAAAGTTTAATGACACTACTCCTCAAACTCTTTAATGAGTTTGAAGTGGAAGCAATCTCCCTAACTTATTCCTGGAGGCAAGCATTGCCCTGATACCAAAAACCAGAGAAAGACTCAACCAAAAAAGAGAACTACAAGCCAATCTCCCTATGAATATAGATGCAAAAATTTTCAATAAGATACTAGCAAAAAAATGCAACAAATCATCAAGAAGATTGTACACCATTATCAAATAGGATTCATCCCAGGAATGCAGGGGTGGTTCAACATATGCAAATCAATAAATGTAATGCACCATATCACAGAGCCAAAGACAAAAATACATGATCATCTCAATAGATGCAGAAAAACTTTCGATAAAGTCCAACACTCATGCTTGATAAAAAAAAACCTACAGAAAATTATAATTGATGATCTTTACCTCAATTTGATAAAAGCAATCTATGGCAAACCAGCATCCAACCTCATACTAAATGTACACAACGTGAAAACTTTCACTCTAAAATCAGGAACAAGACAAGGATGTCCACCATCACCACCTCTATTAAATATAGTTCTGGAAACATTAGCCAGAGCAACTACACAAGAGAAAGAAATAAAAGAATAAGGGTAGGAAAGGAAGAAGTTCAATTATTATTATTTGCATAAGATGTGATACTCTACATAGAAGACCCATAAAACTCCACAAATAGACTTCTAGAATTAATAAGCAAATTCAGTCACATAGCTGCATACAAAGACTACACTCAAAAATCAATAGCATTCCTATACACAAACAACAAACATACTGAGAGAAATTAGGGAAACAACACCCTACACAATAACATCCCCCAAAATGAAATACTTAGTGATCAATCTAACATATCAAGTAAAAGATTTATACATTGGAAATTGCAGTACTCTGAAAAAAGTGTTTGAATAGAATATCAGAAAACGGAAAGTTATTCCTTGCTCATGAATAGGAAGAATCAATATTGTGAAAATAGCCACACTCCCAAAATTGTTATACATGTTGAATGCAATCATGATTGAAATACAATTAGCATACTTCACAAATCTAGAGAAAACTTTCCTAAAATTCATTTCAAAACAGAAGAGAGATAGTATAGCAAAGGCAATCCTGGGAAACAAAGGCAAGGCAAGAGGCATCACAATTCCTGACTTAAAACTATACTACCAAGCTACTGTGATAAAATCAGTATGGTACTGGCAAAAAAAATACCTGAGAATCAGTGGAATAGATTAAAAGGTGTAGACACAACTACAAACACACTCAGCTACCTTATCTTTGACAAAGGGGCAAAACATGTTCACTGAAAGAAAGATCGCCTCTTTCAAAAATAGTGTTGGAAAAACTGGCTTTCCATATGCCAAAGACCAAAAGTAGATCCATGTCTATCACCATGCACTAAAGTCAAAGTGCCTCAAAGATCTAAATATTAAAACAGAAACACTAAATCTACTGAAAGAGAAATTAGGTAGAAATCTTGAAGACATATGGGTAGGCAGAGAGTTCACGAACAAAAGTCAAACTGCATGGGATGTTGTAGTGGTTGATTGATTATGTCAACTTGAGAAGTTTAGAAGCATAACTGAACATGGTTCAGCATTTGGCTCAGCAATTCTACACCCTACAGTGTAGAGGATCCACCCTAGGGTGTAGAGGAGCCACCCTAGGGTGTAGAGGAGACACCCTAGGGTGTAGAGGAGATACCCTAGGGTGTAAAGGAGACACCCTAGGGTGTAGAGAAGCCACCCTAGGGTGTAGAGGAGCCACCCAAGGGTGTATCATCACCTAGATAATATAAAAGGGAAATGAAGAAGGACAGAGGAATGGAAATTCCTTTTGGAGGAGCTCCAGTCTTCACTTTCAGCTTGGACTTGTCTCCTGGCTTCTAGTGCAGACTCTTTGGCTTCCACCTTGGATCCTTCAGTTTTCCATTGCAGACTCATTGGCCTCCTGGTATAGACTTGCATGGAACACTGCAGTGAACTCCAGACCCTGGACTGATTCCTTTGGTCTTCAGTGTGCAGACACCCTCTGCACACTTTCCCATACAACTCTCTGGCTGACTGTCGTAAGCCAATCTTGTAATTTCTTATAATTTGTATATCCTGTGTTATATCTGTTTCTCCAGTAAAACCCTGACCGATACAGATGTACTTCAAAGAATCAACAACTGGGGTCTCATAGTATTAAAAAGTTTTTGCACATCTAAAGAAATTACCAACAGAGTAAAAAGAAAACCCACAGATTGGGAAAATATTATAGCCAGTTGTCCCTCAAACTAAAGACTTATATCTAGGACATATAAAGAATTGAAAAATTCAGGCACCCCCACATTCAAAGACCCAATACAAAAATAGGCATCTGAGATGAATACACACTCCTCATGTAAGAAATACAAATGGCATAAAAAAAGAAATATGAATGGCAAATAATATATGAAAAATGTTTGACATCATTAGTCATTCATGAAACGCAAATTAAAACAATTGTATTCCATCTCTGCCCAGAAAGAATGGTTATCATTATATAATCAACCAATAGCAAATGCGAGTAGGGATGTAAAGAAAAAGGAACCCTTCTCCACTGTTTGTGGGACTCTAGACTGGTGCAACCACTATGGAAATCAGTGTAGAGATTGCTCAGAAAACGAAGATTAGAGGTCCCATTCAACTCAGTTTTTTCCCCTCTAGGTATTGTCTCAGAAGAATTAAAAACATCATACCACAGTAATATATGTGCAGCCATATTTATAGCAGCACAATTTATAATAGTTAAATCATGGAAACAGCCTAAATGCCCATCAACCAAGGAACTGATAAAAAAATGTGGTCTTTTCATGCAATGTAGTACTACTCAGCTCTAAACAAAGATAAACTTGAGGCGTTGGAGATAAATGGATGCAACTAAAGACCATACTCATAAGTGAAATAAATCAGACTCACATGTGTAAATATTGTATTGTCTCCCTAGTGTAAGAAACTGAAAGAGTAAATAAGATCCAAAATGTACACTAGATATTTTGAAAGGGAAAGTAGATAATCAAAAGGAAAGAACAACTGTGAAGGGGGAAAGGAGAAAAGGAGGATGGGAAAAGAAAACATAATATACAAAATAGCTAAGATAATTATACTACTAATTTCTACTAGTTCATTGAAAGGAACAGTCTTGTGCTTATATTGTTTGATCAATTTTGCATTCTATCTTATAATCTGTGCAACTACTTGAAGATAATAGATGCAATGTAATAACCATTGCTAATTTCTTATTGTTTTGAAGTTCTTTATCATTGTTTTTATTATTTTTTATTTTTTAAATAATAAAAAAAGAGTTTTAGGTACTGGGTTCCAGGAACTGGGGACAAAGACCAAATACGTATTTCTTATCATATCATAGTATTACAAACTTTACCTTTACTTTGGGGATCAATCTAATACTGTTACCCAAAGCAAACAAAGAAAGAACATTATGAATGAAGCATAGTGTCTATTCATTCACTCATTAAGCAGAACTTATCTCACATTTCCAGTGATAAGAGATGTGCTAGCCCTTAGAAATACAAACTTTCAAAAGATCCAGTTTCTCCTCCAGGCACTCACAATCTAGAGATGCTCCTTGACTTACACTGGGATTACATCCTGATAAACTTGTCATAAATTGAAAAGAATGTAAGTGGAATATGTACTTACTATGCCTACTTTACTGTATGTCCTAGTTTAGCAACACAGCACACTATGGAGGGTTATTTCCCTTTTTGGCTATGGGACTGACTGGGGAGTTGTGACTCTCTTTGGGGCCGAGCATCAGGAAACAGGATGTGACCGCATGTTGCTAGCCTGGAAAAAAAAATCCAAATTCAAAATTCCAAGTGCAGTTTCTAAGTAATGCATGTTGTTCTTACACTATCGTAAATTAATTTTAAAAATTTGAGGTCAGAACACTGCAAGGCAGAGCCGTTCTGTAGTTTGTGAGTCAGGCAAGTAGATCATCAGTGACAAGAATATAGCAAGGGCTGTCTGTGAGCCAAGAACAGGCAGCCAGCTTATCAGGTTAGGGAGGGAGAGAAAGATGCCTTCCAGGAAGTGGGGGCTCACTTCAGTGGGACCCTAAAAGAGGAGGAAAAGGAAGACAGAATGAGAAGTGGGTAGGATGAGCCCAGGATGGCCTGAAGAAAGAGGGGAGTGATGGAAAGGAATGGAGAGAAAAGGTGAGGCTGTGAGTCTGAGGGCCATGGTGAAAACTTTAGACCTACTGGAGGGCAATAGAGGAACAAGCCCAGAGACAGGGCTACCCATTAAGAAGCTTTGACAAAAGTCTAGACATAAGCTAGTGCTGGCTTGAAAAAAGAATGTGATAATAGAGACAAAAGGAAGAACATACAGCCGAGTGATACTGAGGAGGCAGACCTGATTAGGCTTGGTGATTAATTGGAATGAAACAGTGAGGGAAAAGGAAGGATAAGATCACGCCCAGTTTATGGCTTAAATGAGTCGGTGATTAGTGATGGCCTTCATAGAGTTACAGACAGAGAATAGGGAGCAAGTTTGGGGTTAAGAGTTTATATGTGGACACCTGACTTCAAGGTACGCATCGTCCAAATGAAGATATTCAATGGGTAGATAGATGTACAAGAATTTTGTGCCATATAAATCTACAATATTCGGGGCTGGGGATTTAGCTCAGCGGCAAAAGCGCCTGCCTAGCAAGCGCAAGGTCGTGAGTTCGGTTCCCGGTACCGGAGAAAAACCAAAAAAAAAAAAAAAACAAACTACAATATTCATCTGTGATTGTTAGTTTTATATTAATACTTTTAAAATTTAATTATTTTAACATTAGATTATATGCAAATCAATAACTATCAGACAAAGATTACATATAAGAAGCATATAATGATTCATAACTGGTAGGGAAAAGTACAGCTAAAAATGCTCTGCAGGCATCCATTAAGCAGGCAGCTCACAGGCCTCAATACAAATTTAGAGTACTTTACAGTGCGCTCTTCATACTCAGGAAAATCTTTTAAGGAAAGGAAACAGCACTTCATTTTAAGTCAAAGTGTCATTTCCACTATAATTGCAATTGATATATTGCTAATGCACCGAGACAATTTGTGATTTTAAAAATGAAAGGAACCTAGAAGTTCACTATACCACAGTTCCTCATCAGTAGAGCTTTCTTTGTGCTGTGGTAGCTTTTAAAAAACTTACATATACCCTCTAAAAGCTATGATAAAACAGCTAATTTTGCCTGTGATATTATTATATTATTACCAGAACATAATTAAATTCCCAAGTGTTAAGTGTACTGAGCGAATTTTAATTTTTATGCAGATCCTGTAAGAAACATTCCCCATTAAATATTGCACAGTTATTTACTCATCGAAATAAATGAACTGTTTTTCACCAAATCCTACAGTACATATTTGTCACCATCAGTGAAAATACAAATGAGTAGGACCAGGCATAACTGGATACCAACTGTCCCTTCACCTGTCACTAATGCTTCCAATCTGTTAAAGTCCTGTTTGCTTTTCTTCTGAGCCATTCTATAGTGCGTGTTTCCCACAGACTTATAATGGAATAGTTGCTGAAAGTGGATTTCCACTCACTGCTGATTGTCCTACCTTAGTGACAGCACCTAATGAACACCGGGGAAAGGAGCACTGTGTTATCTAGCTGACACAGCAAGACAGACAATCCCAGTTTGATCAAATGCAAGTTGTGGTTCATTCAGACAGTCACTGTCTCAGACTTTTACTTTTGATTTATATGATTTTTCTTTCCTTGAAATTTCAGCTGTAGTAGAGCATAAAGCACATTATTTCCACTATAAGCTTCTTTTTAAAAAAGCCAATATTATATGTATACTTTGGAATGCTAAATATTTGTTTCCAGGTTGGCATCAGAGATGGCAGTTTTCCCCCTAAAGAATATTTCAAACAATTATTTACTTGTAAGCTATATTTCTTTAAATTCTTTTCTCTCCATTTTCTCTCCATGAGAACATAAAACTGAACGCGAACCGCTCCCAGTAAGTTACCGTGTGGCCCTTACAATACAGTAATGATGGAAGAAACAGAGGGGAAACGGTCAGCTCTCTTCTGGTTACTGGATAATCAAGCAGTGGGCATTGAGAATGGTTTTCATTTTGAATCCAGCCAACAATTGCCTTCTTCAGCTTTTCTATGTCTCTGAACTGAAGTTCAGCGCTTCCGTGGAGACGAGCTCTTTAAGATGCTTGATTTGTGTTTCAATCAAGCCAGCAATAATTCCGAGAATCATTTTATGCAGAGCCTGCAGTACAGCATAAAGCTTCCAGATCAAAACCATTGTGTCCTTTTTATGCTTGGAGGAGTTGGCTCCTGACATGCTCCCAGATTTCAGAGGTTTATCTGTGATTATTGTTTTGGTCTCATTTGAAAGCAGATTATGTCTGAGGTGGCCTAGGATTTTTATGGCTTGACTTTAACGGGAATGAGTTATTAGAACAGGTTCCCAAAATACAATGTAAAAATAGAAGAAAATGGAGAACAGAAGAGCAGAGTTCAGAGATTATATCATAACATGGTCTTGAGGTTTATGCTAAAGCTGTACCTCCAAGGCTTGAGGGAGGCAGCTCTGATTTAAGGTAGTTTCTTCTTCCTCAGCTTGGGAGAGTGGACTGGTTATTTCACATTTTCTTCTTGCTCTGTCACTGCTGAGCATTCTGTACTCCTCTGGGTACCTTCTCTCTACAAGGGTTGCAGCTTCTTTATTTTGTTTCTGTTTCCTGGCACCAGCAATGTGTGACAGAGAACCCCTGCCCCACCAGAGTGAAGTGACCTGTACAGAAGGAAAGAGCTGTGGAAATTCAGAGGGGGATATTTGCTGAGAACTGGGTGGATCTAGAAAAGTTGGGAGATTGGAAGCCATATTGAATGGATTCTCAAGTCATAATCTTGGGTTTGAATCTCAACTTGCCCAATTCCTGACTATGACACGTAAAACAAGTTATTGACCTTAGTAAATCTCAATTTCCTCATCTGTAAAATGAGAGTGACAAGCATGTCTGCCTAAAAGAATTACTGAGTAGTAACTGGGTTCATGTTGCTAACGCACATAGGCCCTGGCACATAGTAAGTGCTATCTTAAAGTTAGTTAATAACTGTCCTCCACTGATACTTTGTTTGGTTTCTAGGATGAAACTCTGTGTATGTGTGTGGTGTTACTTAAGATTAAACACAGGGCCTTCAATACATTCCCAGCCCTTTTTCATTTTTTTTTTTTTTATTTTGGGCCAGGGACCTAGCTCAGTGGTACAAGTGCCTGCCTGGAAAGTGCAAGATCCTGAATTCGATTCCTGGTATCAAAAAAAAAAAATTTTTTTTTTTTTTAAATTTTGTCATGGGATCTCACTAAGTTGCAAAGTTGCCCAGGTTGGGTTACAATTTGTGATCTTCTTGCCTCAGCTTCCAACAGTGCTGGGATTATATGCATTTGCACCATGCCTGGTCTCTAGGATGAGTCTTTATATGTGATATAGTTCTACACAAAATAGACACATTTTAGTGATAGTTTCAAGTCTCCTTTTAGCAGTGTCATCATTTTACAATATTGGAGTATTGTAAGGAAGCCCATAGAGAAGATGGCACAAGATGTAACTAGAAAAGAAAAGCATAAGGATCTTACTGTAAGTTGAAGGGAGTTCTACCCTAACTCATGGATTGTGAAGAATGAACTGCTGTTGGGTCTGATTGACTGTCGATGGATTGTGGTGTGGCGTATCTGGAGGCTATTGAATGCAACTTACAATGCTTAATAAAAATCTTTATTCTTTTAGTAATAAAAAAAAAAAGAAAAGCATAGTAGAGATAAATAAATAAGGCTACTATAGGTTCCAGAATGTACACTATCATGGAGGTCACTCACCACATATGACTATCTAAATTTAAATTACTTAAAGTTAAATAAAGAAATTCAGTTCTCTAGTTACACTGGCCACATTTCGAGGGCTCAGTAGTCACATACATTTAATGGCATGGAATTGAACATTTCAGACCTAGAACATCTCAGTTAACACAGAGAGTTCTATTACACAGAGCTGATTTCAATTTCTTTGGCTTTTTGAGATAGAGCCATTTGCTTGGTGTTGTGGTGCACACCTACAATCCCAGCCAGTTAGGTGGCTGATGACTGAGAAGGCCAAGTGCAAAGGCAGTGTGAACAACTTATTGAAACCCTATCTCAGAATGAAAAATAAAAAGGGCTGAGGTGTAGGTCTCCTGGGCTCAAGATCCCCAGTACAGCAAAGAACAACAACAACAAAATAGACCCATTTCATGTAATTCAGCCATGTCTGATTCATCAGACTGTCAATATCAAGAGGATCACAAATTCAAAAATACCCTTTTGTTAGGCCATATAATCCCAGTTTGGGGTTCTGAAAATGGTATGTCAGACTTCTGAAACCCAACACTGAGGGGAAAACTGGAATTGTACTCAAGCTGGCAGGGGATGCAGTGATTGTGCCATAAGGGTCACTCTCGGGGAGATGACTAGAGATCTCTGGGAGGGTTCCAAGATGTCTATTTGACTGGATCAGTCTGTGCCAGTGAACAAAGAGGTTTTTTTTTTTCTTTTTTGAGAAGGGGGTTGATTTAGAGGTTTAGAGGTTTCACTCAAACTTGCTTCTATATTTCTCTAAATCTTTAACATTATAAGTCAAATAGATATAATTAAAAATATAGATAAGAATCAAATATCAACTCAAAAATATGACCTGACTTCATTTTGTTTTTCTTGTTTCTTCTCCTTCATTTCTCTTTCTTTCTTTCTTTCTTTCTTTCTTTCTTTCTTTCTTTCTTTCTTTC
>NW_004955516.1:2181378-2214313 GCF_000276665.1 Chinchilla lanigera | reverse complement strand
TCTCTCTCTCTCTCTCTCTCTCTCTCTCTCTCTCTCTCTCTCTCTCTCTCTCCCTGTTTTCCTTCTCTCTCTTTCCCTCCTTCTCTTTTTTTATTGTACTGGAGTTCAAACCCAAACCCAGGAATGCTCTACCAGCGAGCTACATCTTCAGCACTTGTCATTTTTTATTTTGAGATAGGGTCTTGCTAAGTTGCCCAGGCTGGCCTCAAATTTGCAATCTTTTTGCCATTAATATCTCAGTCCTTTTCTACAGAGACCGTGTTTATCAGCTTTCTCTAATGGATATTTTTGTATGTATGGTGCAGGAGATGGAAACCTGGGCCTCATGCATGCTAGGCAAGTGCTCTCCCACTGACCTAAGACCCTAATGGACTTGTATATAGACTTGAACGTTTCTTCCTAAAGTATTCCATTTGTTTATTTCATAAAGTTCAGAGCTAAGGAAACTTTTCAGGAAATTTCTACAGATACTTACTTGGATTTGGCTGGTGTGAATTTATTATTGAAGTCATGATTTTGATGCTCATACTTGGAAAAATCACATAAACAGCCCTTCACACTACCTTAGTAAGGTTGATTTCTGTCTAAAACATGTTATAAAGTACAGTACGTAGGCCAAAGCCTATTATGGTGTCTAGAATTCTACCATGATTGATTAAATTCACTGAGTTGCAGAATATCTTGGTTTAGCATAGAGTGTATGTGTTTCAAGGCACTTTTGCATACATAATTTCACCTAATTTTTATAAGAAAGTTTAACTGAAATAATTACCTATAGTCTTATTGATAAGGGAACTGAGGTATGGCAAGGGAGAGGTAGTACAAGTCACTTACTTAAAGTCACATATGAGGGCAACAAATCCGAGACCTATTTTATGATTCCAAGGCCAGATCTTTTTCTACCATCTGGGAGCCATCTTTTGGGTTCATTCTTGATGTCCACTTTAAAAGTGTGAATATCCTTGGGAAGGATAACACATCCAACTTTTACTAGCCATTCACACATTAGTATAAAATGGAAGTTGATCTTGATTTTCTCAGTGATGAAAAATTTAGAAGCAAAAAATGCCAGAGAAGGATTTTAAATGCCATTTCTGCCAATGTGGCTTCCTCAAGGAATGGAAGTATTGTTGATGGATCGAGAAGAAGGTCATGTGAATCTTGAGAGAAGGGTCCAAGTGGATTTCCACCTGTGGCCAAAGGCTTTGGGGAATCAGGGCAGCTGAAGGTGGGAGGAAGAAAGACAAGTGGAAGGGGAAGAAGAGTCTGTCACATATGTCTGCCCACTGAGCAATTTTTTTTCTCTGCTTCAGTTCACAGGAAATAGACTATTTAGTGATATATCAGGGGTTAGATGTTGAGTAACCAGCAGCGCAGGTGGTGTGCAGGGCCTTACCAAGCAATGGGGCCTGTTGATACTTTTTCCTGCTGCCATACCTTTCCCACACACTTAATTTTCTCCAGTAGCTTTTAAGTTATTCTGGGCTTTGTACCTGAGCTTTCTGCCACTTAAGAAGAAAACCCAGCAGGGTCACAGAGATAAGGCACTCAAAGGTAAGCTGAATTTTCAGAAATAGACAAATGCTGAGGACTCAAATGGACTCGAGTTAAATTATAAGGAACATTTTCTAGCATTTTCTCAAACATTACCAGACCCACTCGAATCTAGAACATTAAGCAGCCCGTTTCAACAGTGCACTCCTCCCGAGACAAAGCATGCTGTCTGTAAAAGGCCTCTCCTGCCAAATGGGATGGGGAGGGCGACCTCAGTGTACAGAAAGCAATAAAGTGCTTTGACTCTGGCAAAACCCCAGCCTGTTGTGGCTCCACAGATGTTACTTTTTTAAAAAGTCAGATGCATTTACCAAAGCGACAGCAATAGAGACTCACTGTTTTATGTGTTTATTTTTCTGTGTGTTGGGCGCTGAATTCTAGTGCCCCTCCCAGCTCCACCAACTGCCCTCCCAGCCCTGTGTTGTCACCCTCTATCTGTACCTCCTTTTCCAGGCAGCTGCAGGTCACCTTGCAGCCCCTCCCCTGCCCTCTCTTTGTCTCTTCTACCTGAAGAGCTATTAGTCTGATGGAAGCTTTCAGGGGAAAAGGCAGTGAATGTTGTTTTCCAGAGGCAAAATTGGTCCTCACTGTGAGCTGGGAAGTGGTGCAAGAGGTGGGTCAGAAAAGGCATTGGAGTGAGAGGGAGGCAAGAGATGTGTTCTAATTCCAGCTGGCTGGGAGGCTTGGGACAAAAGCCAGTTCCCTTTAGGGTTCAGATTTAGTTGCCAATTAAACAAGGAAGTTAAATTCCCTCTCTGTAAAAACTCGGGAATATTGTTTAAAATCAAGAGATGAGGTTGGAGGTATATGGTCTTCTCCAAAATCATCCTTCTCTAAAGCCTGAAATTGGAATAGTGTGATTTTTTAAATTATGAAATGTTTTACTCACGGAAACAACGAAAGCATCACACATACACTAAAATGAGAGGTCAGTTATTATCTAAAGTCTCAATCAGAATGAAATTATTCTTAGGAGATCTAGCAGCACTACTTTGATGAATCTTCCTTTTAAAGGCTCCAGGCTCAGAGAGGGCTTCAGTATCATAAAGTGCCAAGCAATGTTTGGATTGCCTACGTGCACTGTAGCTTTGCTCACAATAATCAAGCTATGAAAGGAACTTAAGTGCCCATCATTGGGTGAAAGCAGAAAGGCACCGGGGTGAATTATACATAGTGGAATACTGTTCAGCTTTACAAAAGAAGGGAACTGTCATTTGGGACAACTTGGATGAACCTGCAAGGCTTTACGCTAAGTGAAATAAGCCAGGCACAGAAAGACAAAGATGGCCTGAACTCACTCTTGTGTGGAATATTAAAATGTTGAAGCCACAAGAGAGAGTAGAATGGGTAGGGTGAGGGCATATTGGTGAGGGTTCAAAGTTTCATTTAGACAGGAGGAATATGTTTTTCAAAATCTATTGCATAGCAGAATGACTATATTAATAATAATATACTGTACATTTCAAATTTGCTAAGAGTAAGTTTCAAATGTTCTCCCACAAAAAAATGATAAATATATGAAGTGTTGGATATGTGAATTAGCTTGATTTAATCATACCACAGTGTATACATATATCAAGACATCACACTGTATTTCCATGAATACATGTGATCATAACTTATCAATTAAACATTTTAAAAAGTTTGAATCGCCTAAATATTGAAAACATTCTGCGTGACAAAAATCAACATAAATGACGGTAAGGATTTATGTCTTATCTCTCTTGTGTCTAACTACTTGATGAAGTAGTAGAACAATCTTGAGTCTGTGACTGGAATATCAGCATGGTAGTCCTGACTCAGGCCTTCACTGACTGCGTTAGTAAAGAGTGAAACGGGCTGCTGTCAATTGGCTTTCCCTTCCCCCAGCATGTGCGCATGCTCACACAGCTCCTTCCCCTCCTTTGCCCTGGCTGTCCCTCAGAGATGGACCTATATGCACTACATTACCCTTGCTCTCTGGCTTTTAGCTGAGTTTTAACAGCACGAGGCACCATTAGAAGACAGGAGGGTGGGAGAAGAGACAAGTGCATTTATTCCCCTTCCTCATCCCTAATTTCTCTGGCAGGATGTGATTTTGTCAGTTCCTGTGTTCCCATATCTATAATTATAACCCTACCAGGAGGCCTCTGCTTCCAAGCCTGTCAGTCTGCCCTGGTTCTGGTAATTCTACTTCCTCCCAATGCTCTTGCTGGCCCAGGCAAGATGAGGCCCCAGTGATTGTCACCATGCCCTGCCAGTACCCTTTGGCCTGCACACTCGATGTAAACAGTCTCTTGGTTCAGTTCTCTTTGGTTCCCCTGTTGAGTGCACCATCTGTTTCCTGCCAGGATCCTGCCTGATACAAAGTCTAGCCAGTAAACAGAGCCCTCTTGACTGTATAACTCAGAGCACTTTAATGCAGAGAGCTGGTTACTCAGGTAAAGAGATTGCTGAGAAGCCAAAGAGGCCACTTGGCAATTCAGAGAGTAGCAACAGCAGGAGACCACAAAAATAGAGGGAGAAAGGAGAGAGATCATGATACAGGCAGTGAGGACTGGAGGCAACCCACAAATGCTGGCATCAGGACAGGTCTGTCCAGAAAGGGGAAAGACACACATAGCTCCTGTGGGAGAAGCCATCTAAGGCAGGGAGGGCCACCCACCCCATCTCCTATCCATTTCTCCCATTGGCTGCTCTCACTCAGCTGACCCTGGAGACTTCTGAGAAAATTGCCCTACATGGCTTGGTCTCCTGCCATACAAAGAATGTGAAAAAAACAAGAGAATAGACCAAAAATAAATAGATCCAGCACCAGCACAATTTCAGTGACACTTTGGACCAGTTACTAAACCACTCCGAATCTTTGTGTCCTTATGTACAAAAGGAGATGGTTAATATTTTACCTACTTCATAGAGGGTGCTCTGAACCAAACTCAAATGAGCTAGAGTATGTAGGAGTGTCTGGTGAACTCTAAAGTGATATATAAAATAAGATGTCTGAGTGTCCTGGAGTTTACAGGTTTGTCAGTTTCAAATACTACCAGTTTTGCTCCCCAGCAACTGCTTTTAGTGCAATACCTGAATCAGAGAAATGCCTTCACCAGATTGATTCTCTTGAACTGCCTAGGAGCCTGTTTTGCAAGGAAAGGCAATTAAAGTGTAGGCTTAGGAAATGGAATCATTCGCTTGTGAACAGGGCCTACTGGCTACCAAATCAAGGGGCCTACTGGGAGGGGAGCGGGCTGGTTCCTGTCTTGTGCAAGCCAGCTGCATCCTCCCTCAGTGGTCCTCAAGCCAGGCAGCATTTAGGGAGTGATAGCAGAGAGCCAGATGGAAAACAGGCACATCTCTGCGCATACAGGTGTCTATGTCCCTTGGGCACTGGAGAAGCCAAAAGGCAGCCAGCTACCTGCACCAGTCACTGCCCTACCAGAATGTATTTGCACATCAGCTGCTGCTTGAGGACAATGGATGTTGTTTTCAGGATTTATCTATTCTTTCTTCCTTCAGCAGTACATTTCTCTTTGAATGCTCTGTCTGGGAAATTCCTTTTTTCCTTCTACATGTTTGGTACTGTAGATTGAACCCAGGGCCTTCGTACTGAGAGGTCTCTCTAAGTCACTAACTTGCCCAGGGTGGACTTGAACCTGCAGTTTTCCTGCCTCGACCTCCCAAAGTACTAGGATTACAGGCCTGTGCCACATGGCTGGCTTCCGCATTTGTTTTAATAGCCATCTTCAGGAGAGTTCGGAGGCTAGGCGTAACATAAACAGTGATTCTGGAATCTGGTTGCATTTAGAACCATGTAGGAAGCTTTTAAATCCTGGTATCTAGACTATACCCTATAGACTAGTATCAGAATCTCTTGGGCTGGAACATAGGCCCTGATAGTTTGTAAAGTTTCCCTGCTGATGCAAAAGTGCAGCCAAGACTGAATGTCACTGTTTTAGGAGTAGAATGTAACCTCTCCACATTGAGGAATAAAGCGACACTCATTCCTATGAAAGTCTATTGGAGGGAATGATCTGTTGTAGGGTAAAAAACTTTCCAGAGTCACAAGTGGGTTGCCCAAGAGGGAGTTTGTAGGGTGATTAATGGACAGGAGGTAACCCCGGACCACCACGCTACGGACCAATTGCTCAAGCTGGCCATTACCAGCCAGTTTGGTGCTAAAACTGTAATCTTTTCACAGTTGACCATGGGTTTGGAAGGGGATCAGGAGAAGAGATCCAACTTTGTGTTATGGAAGTTTTGAGCCATGGCAATTCAGTCCATTTAGACATTATCTAAAATGAGAAGAAAATGTAGGTTTGAGAAGTTAAGTGATCTTCATACAATCCCACAGCAGGCTTCTGGCAGAATGGAAATGGACTCACAATCTCCTTCCTGGAGAACCTGCCATGTCCTTCTCCGCATATCCTCAAGGTTCTGCCAGAATTTCATTACCATTAAAAATATTGGAATGAGGGAAAGAAGGAAAAAGAAGGAAGGAAAGCAATATATATACATCTATATCTATATAGATCTCTATATATCTACATATAGATAAGTATATAGAAGAATAGCTAGGCTAACTGTACTGCTGATATCTGATGGTATGTTGAAAGGAATAGTTAAAGCTTAAATTTTTTATATTTTGACCAAATTTCCATGCTTATATCTGGTAACCCAAGCAACTAATTTGAAGACAACAATGTGCAATGGAACAACCATTAGTGAACTACCATCTTGTTTAGTGAAACTCTGTATTATCTCTAATGTTTTATCTAATAATTTTTTTTTATTCTCTATAATGTTTTGAACAATCTTCCATTCTTACATCTGGTAATCTGAGCAACATAGTTGAAGATAACAATATATAATATAACAACCACTATTAATTCCTATCACTTTGTTTTGAAACCCTGTATCAATTTTAATGTTCTTGCTTTGCTTTTTTACATCTGTGATGTTGGTATGCTGCTATTGTTCTTTTTTTTTACTACTCCCTTTAAAATAAAAAATAAAAAAATATTGGAGGCTTTTTAAAATGATGATTCTTGCACTAGGACCCAAATAAATAGGGCAGGATGGTGACAATGATTAGGAAACACTTGTCTCCTGTGCATGAGGCCTTCACATGCTGACTTGTTTACCTGGCAAATAAACTGGAGCCTGTGATGTCTCTACACATGGGTGAACATAACATGAATGGATATAAACATTCATTTATGCCTTCTCATTCTGTTTGTGAGAAACAGGTAGAACTGCATTAATTTGAGTAAGGCTCCCTATTAAAATGTAGTATGTCACCTTGGATAATTTTTCAGCATTTTAAGGAAAGATATAACTTGTGTTTTGTTTGGTTGAAAATGATTTTTTTTTTTCCGGTACTGGAAATGGAACTCACGACCTTGCACTTGCCAGGCAAGTGCTGTGCCGCTGAGCTAAGTCCCCAGCCCCTTGGTTGAAAATGATTACGGGAATATTGTCAAGATAACATTTATATATATGTACATTGTGCTTTGGTGCTTTGGCAGGTAATATGAAGTGATGTCATGAAGACATTTTACAGTTCCCAGATTTTAAGGACTTTTCAGTTTTAGGAATGGGTTAATTGCTCTTATTTCTAGGATAGAAATGAGTGGATAAAGGCATAAAAGACATTTATAATTTTGGCACTGACTTAGAGTTTTGAAACCTGATTTCTCCTCATAAACCTGATTTCTCTTCCTTAGCTCCAGTAAGACCATTGGCTTTTGTAGAGCCCAGGGTCTGAACTAGGGTGAGGCAAGGGAGGTGTCCAGGACATAAAATTTACTGGGGTGTCACTGTGTTGCTGAGAATGCATCTGTGCATTCTCAGAGTACAATGGAGAATTTTGCTTTCAAAAAATGAAATTCATAGCTTATAAGGGTTGCTTTAAATGTCAGGAAGTGACACCAGTTGTATACAGAAACATCCATGAAGGAAGGTTTTGGTTTCCAAAAAGGTGCAAGAAAGTGAAAATAAAGCGTAGGAGCTCAAGTAAGAAGAGGGCATGATTAGGGCCAAGTATGCAGCTTTAGTAGTAGAACATATGCTTATCATGTGCAAAGCCCTAAGTTCAATCCCAAGCATAAATAAATAAATATATAAATAAAACACATGGAACAAAATAAAAATTACAATGTCACATATTAAAATGTGTGTGACAGAGCTAGGAATAGTAGCTTATGCTTGCAATCCCAGCATTCTGTGAGGCTGAAGCGGAAGGATCAAGCCCATTCTGGGTAATTTAGCAACTTATAGAGATCCTGTCTCAAAATAAAAATTACAAAAGGAATGAAAGGAATGGGGTGTATCTCAGTGTGAAGGCCCTGGGTTCAATTCCTAGTACCACCAAAAATAAAGATAAAATAAAATGTGTGTAATAGAGCTGGGGATGTAGCTCAGTGGCGGAGAACTTACCTAGCATGCATGAGTCCCCAGGTTTAATCCCCAACACTGCAAAACATATTTTTTAAGAGGGCATGATCTACACAGGCATGGTGGCAGACGCCTGTAATCCCAGCACTCAGGAGGCTGAGGCAGGAGGATCACTGCAAATTCGAGACCAGCCTGGGCTATAAAGAAGTCACCATGAGAGTGTAAGGAGCATTGTTTTCTAGTGCTCATCTATCAGAGTCTCCAGGAAGATTTACTGCTAACCTCCAGTTTTCCAGAGTTTCTAACACAGTCAGTCTGGACCAGCTGAAGAATTTATATTTCTCAAAGAAACTGCCAGGTGCTGCTTCTGGCTCAGGGAATACAGTTTGTGAACTGCTGTTCTTAAGCAATGTCTCTTCAACTGGGGTGGCTGGCTTAGACTCTAAGAATGTTTTAAAACATACCTGAGATTGATTTTTTATTTGGTACAGTAAGGAAACTGAGGCAACTGTTTGGGAAAGCAAAGTTTATTACTCACAGTTCCCAAGAGGACGTGGCACGTTCGGCTAAAGGGGCATCTGTGCATTCTCAGAGTACAATGGAGAATTTTGCTTTCAAAAAATGAAATTCATAGCTTATAAGGGTTGCTTTAAATGTCAGGAAGTGACAGAGAACTGTGAGCACAAGCCCTCATTGGGGCTTTGTGGTGAGGAGCAGCCACGGCAAGGGAAGCAGTGAAAGCCTGGCTAGTTAGGATAATCTCAGTGGCTCAGGAACACAGGGGTAGTCCCTTATTGTCTGGCAGCTGACCCTGGGGTGATTTAGGGAAGAGGTAATATTGGCTTGGTGTGTGAGACCTAGATAAAGGAGCAGTGGGTGGGTTGCTCTTCTGGGACCTGGATTGGTTTGTTTGCATGTGAAAAGTGCACTGGAAGACAGGTTACTGCTCTCTGAGAATTAGCTAGCCCTGGGGTGAGGTGGAGGTAGTGTCCCCAGGATTAACAAGATGTCAAAGACAATCAAGTACCAAAAAATAAATAAAGAAAGAAATAAGCAAAAATAAATAAATAAAAGAAAGAAATAAAAGCATAATTAATACAAAGGATTTTTTATTTGGTCTTTATTGTAATACAAATTTTTATTTTTAAATACTAGTTGTAAAGACCAAATCCTTCCTTGGTAATAATTTCTAATTTAAAGTTAGTTTAATAAATTGGGACTAGTTTGTGAAGTCATTATCTCTAAAACCAAAAACCAAAGACACTTGGAAATCCAAAAACATATCTGTATGAGTCCAAGAGACTTTTTCAACCATTAATAAAGCTCCATATATAACTTTGAAAAACATATTATACTGACATTCATATTAATTGTATTAATCTATATTAATTATAACAGCATTCTTGAGTTGATGAACAGTAAGCATAATCTATTGCTTTTTAAAAGCTATCCTCTGATAAATAATACATATAACATCAGAAATATTAAAGAGCACCGCATTATTCTCCCTACCAAATCATTTGCCCATCTATTAACAAATTTTTAATAAGTACACCAGACCCTGTGTGTGTATATGAGTGAGTGTGTGTGCAGGGGTATGTGCATAGGTACAGGTGTGTGTATGCATTTGAAGGATTTTCTGAAAGATCACTTTCTTTCTCAACTTTATTTGGATCACTGAAGCTGAGGTTTCAGTGATAACTTGAAATCTTTTCTAGTGCTGAAAGGTATATAGAATTCCCCAACAGGACCATAATAAAGTCTTCATGAGGGACTTAAAAAGCCTTAAGTGTGTATTTAGCTGGCTATAAGGGAAGCCATGCACATTCCAGCAAAATAGAGCGATACACAATGAAACATTTCATGGCCCACAAACTATCCATTACTAATTTGGATAACTGGGACACAGAGTTTATTTTCCATCTATCCATCTGCCTCTCTGTCTGTCTATGTATGTCTGTATGCATTTATCTATCTATCTGTCTATGTCTGTCTACCCATGTATTTATCTAGAGGTATTAGGGGTTGCATTACTTAGGGCCTTTGCACTGAACTACATCCCCACTCCATTTTTTAAAAATTTTGAGATAAGATATTGGTAAATTGCTAAGCTGCCCAAGTTGGGCTCTATGTTGCCTAGGTTGGGCCTTAACTTGCAGTCTTCCTGCCTCAACCTCCCAGAGTGTCAGAATTATAGTATTTTATTTATTCTTTCTCAAAATCCTATGGCCTGCCAAGACACATCTACCCCACCTTTAGCATCCCTTTCTTCCCCCTTTATTTTCCTGACTCCTTGAATATGTTCTTGCTGTTTCTTTTTAATATCAATCAATACACAATTAGATAGATAGTTATATTGGCTAAATATTTATATTTCTTAACTCATATAGGTAGGGAGCAAAGAAGCATAATATCCAGTCTCTGAGCATAAAGTCAAATCTTGTAGTACAGGGTAGAGACTCTGCTTTTGCAACTGCTGCGAAGCATGGTTTTCTAAAGATTGTAATTATTAGCAAAAGCATCAGCCCCAAGCTTGCCTGGGGCAACCCCACAAGGTGGAAAAGCTGCAAAAGCTGGCTCCAGTGACAGAATGTGGAGACAGACATGGAGGGTCACAGAAGCCATAAGGTTATATCCCCAGGAGAAAGTTCTGGAATCAGGAGCAAAAGCACAGAGGAGTCATTCAGAAATGAATAAAGCATTGGCTTTTGCTCAGAGCTGAAAACGGAAAAGGAAACTGGTGAGAATTTACAGAGGTTGAGTCAGATATGCAGCCATTGTGGGTTAGATGATGAAACTTAGATTTCTAGAAACTGTCCATGCACTGGCACTTACATGTGCCAACAACATGCTAAGTGCTTTACATACATTATCCTATTTAATCCTTTTAACAACCTCATGGACTAGCTGTTAATATGGCCATTTCATGTTTAAGGAAGTCTCCCAAGGTCATATAGTTAGAAAATGGTGGAGTTAGGATTTGCATCAAGGTCTCTGATCACAGAGCCAGTACACTTCCCGTCCTATCTTGCTGGTGACCCAGTTACAGACTGATGGGGCCATGCTGTAGGTATTTATGTGTGTCTCACAAGCCAGAGGCTGTGCTCTTTTATCAACTTACATACCATCTTTCTGAGAAGTTTTGTGTGTGCATGAATGTTTTATTATTGTTGTTGTTGTTCTGGTTCGGAAGGAACATGTCTTTAATATTTCAAATCATGCATGACTCATTTCCTGATATATACTGTCACAATGATTTCTTTTATGAAAATATTGAATGCAGCCTCTGGAAATAAGAAAGACTTGCTCCGTATGCACTGTAGAATAATGTTTAAGCTAAAAAAAAAAGAAGAAAAGGGGACCTTATTAACCCAGTTCCTTCCACACAAAATTCCCACAAACTGTCAGCATCCCACAGGATTTCACTCACATAGCAAATCCTAGTGCAATGCTTTGAACAAAAACATCTAATTCAATAACATTCCAGGCAGCTATTGACAGCCAGCATCTTCTGGGTAGAGCACTTTCTTGACCAGTTAGTAATTAGGTGTAACTCTGTAAAAGTCTTCTAGTACATAGAAGGAGAATCTTAAAGTCAATGTTGCAGGGCCACAAGGATGTAATATGCACATGTCATTCAAGAAATAAACTAGACATGTAGAGATAGCACACATCACACAGAAATAAACTAGACATGTAGAGATGCCACCTCCACGATGCTCCTCTGAGAGATATCTGGGAAGAATACAATACTTTCCTCTCAGCCAAGAAGCAAGATAAACCCTTTTCCATGGTGGGCACCTATTAAAGTGAAATCCATTTGCCGTCACTGGTCTGTTAAAGTCACTCAAATGCATGTTACTGTTGTCCTTTAGAATTATACCAAGCCCCATCTAATGGATAAAACCTTATTTCAGGTAGTGCATATGGCCTAAAGCTTCCATTGGCATTGATCATAGGCTTCTGTTTTTATTTATTATCTTAGATATAAAGGATTGTGGACCTTGCACCAGTAGGGGCTACATCTCGTCATATGTATATTATATTTTTTATTTTTGGGGTACCAGGAATCAAACTCAGGGCCTTGCTCTTGCCAGGCAGGTGCTTGTGCCACTGAGCTATATCCCCGTCTATGTGTGTTACACTGTAGTGTGCCAGTGTGAAGTGTGCATGATGCTGCTAAGATAATGTTAGATGTTGAGCATTTGAAAGTGGGAGTGAAAAAAGGGCACAAATGGCTCAGCATCAATTCGATTCACTATTACTGGAGCAAAACTTACTGCTCATGGGTCAGCAGCACTGCTTTTACACAGGAAAGAAATATTTTAATAGAAAGTGCAATTATAATCTAAATAAAACCACAGCTCCATCCCCGAGGAGAATTAAGGGAACAGGCCCTGGACCTCTCTATTTGTTGTGTGGTGTTAGAAAACAAGAAGGTTGCCCACGTGTGACAGAATTTCTCCAAGAAAGCAAGGCTCATGGGGCCTTCTTCATGGATCTCTGATGTGGAAAGAGATTTGTGAAGCCGCCCTTCTGGGTGGCTTGCTCCATGTTTTCCTGAACTCTACCAAGTACAGCCAGAAGGCTGGATTAGAGATCACAAAAGCTGGATCCTGTGCCTAAGGTGGGATGTCTTATCTTCTCCATCTGTCTTTGAGGCTTCCTAATCATCCTCTGTTGTCTTGGCTGTCTGACTTGACATATGGACCCCACATAGCAGCACAGAGACTTTTCCTTTGGGTGATCCCTCCATAGGCTTGTGCTCAGCAGTTTGAGGTAAAAGCTTGTTTTGCAAGTATCTTTTTTCATTTTTGACAAGGTCTCACTAAGTTGTTAAATTGGCTAGGCTGTGCTCAAACTTGCAGTCTTGCTGCTTCAGCCTCTCAGAGTGCTGGGGTTACAGGCATATGCCAGCATGCTCTGCTTCTGCCAGTACCTTTGGCAATGAAAAGAAACATATTTGTAAGTGGAGGTGAGAGAAAGAGATATTGGATAACAGGCACCAAAATGCACTTAGGAGGAGTAAGCTCTAGTGATCTAGAATGCAGTGGGGTGACTATAATTTACAACAATTTATTTTAGTTTATCATAGTTTGTCTCAAAATAGCTAGAAGAGTTAGAAAGTTCTCAGTACAAAAAATGATAACTGTTTCTGGAGATTTCACACTACACATTGTATCAAATTGTCATACTATACCCTACAGCAAGTACAGTTATTAGATCAATTAAAAAATAAAGAAGTATATTTATCACATATACATCATAAATATCCTACATCATGTATAGGCATTGAGTATATCTATTTCTTCATATAAAATTTTTTGTGCTGAATATTAAAAACGGGTCTTATGCACTGAGCTACATCTCCAGCCCTTTATTTTTAATTTTCAGTCAAGGCCTTGCTAAGTCACTAAATCACCCAGGATTGTCTTGAATTTGCAGTCCCTCCTGCCTCAGTCTCCCGGATTGGTGGGATTACAGGCATGTACCAACACAGCCAGCACATTCTAGAACCTTTACAAACAACAATCAACAAACAACAATCTTTCCTCAAACAGTATCCCTACAACTACTCCACACCTCATGTAGGGTCACTTCAAATTTCTATGAGGGAGAAAGACCTTCAGTTAAATTAGTATGAATAAAAGTGGTTTTCCAAACCCTCGTCTACCTCATGTAGTGTTTTTCTTGTTTTTATGATGGGAAAATATTTAAGTATATCAGGTTTTTTAAATACATGAAAAAATTTCTTATAGATTCAAAGATGTCTTTGTACTCCTTCTCCAGGACTATTTACCTTTTTTCTTTCACCGTCCTGAATTTTATGAATATCTTTGAAGTTTGGATTCTTATAATTTCATTACATATGTATTCACTGTATGCTTTATGTTTCCTTATGTGTCTACATAAATGGTGTCATACTATACACATAATTGTAGAACTCGCTTTATTTCAATAAAAAGAAACACATTTTTGGAAGAGAGTTGATTCATTTAAAACAGCTAAATAGTATTTTGTATGTGGGTATATTCCATTGTGATGAACATTAAATTGTTACAACTTTTTGCTATCACAAAAATCCTGAAGCAAATAACACGTATCTTGAGCAAAAGTTTTTGCAGTATCTTAAAATGGAATTGCTAGATATGTCTATTTTCAACTTTACTATTAGTGCCAAACTGCTCGTATTCCCTTTCTTACTTCCATTAGCAGTGTTGAGTGTTCCTCCTTTTCCAGAGAGCCATCACCACTTAATACTTTCTGACTTTTAATTTTTACTGCTCTGATAGGTGTGAAATAGGATCTAATTTTGTCTTTATTTGCATTTTGCTGATTACTTGTGAGGTCAGGCATCTTTTATACATTTATTTGCTACTTGTGTGCTCTCATCCGTGAATTGCCTGTTCATATCATTTATCCATCTTTTTCTGATTTGTTTACTTCAAATCAATATTATACAAAATCTTTTTGTATTCAGGATACCAGTCATATGATAGATGCATTGTAAATTCTCCCAAGTGATTGTTCAATGCTTAATGTTATTTGTAATGTATTCTTTACACTTACATCTTTAATTTCAGTGTAGTTCAGTTTATCAATATTTTCCTTTGTGAGCTGTGCTTTTTATGACCTATGCAGAGGACATGAAGGTATTCGACTTTTTTTTCTGAACGTTTTAAGGTTCTGATTTTCACATTAAGGTACATCTATTTGAAATTTATTTTTTTCTAATGGTATTAGGCAAATACTTATTGTTTTCTGCATAGTGTTAATGAAAGGCCCTGACAGTATCTACTGGTTAGTTATAATTTCCCCAAGGCTTTATGAGGAGGTTATATCTGTATTAATTCTCATATAGCTGGTCTGGTTTGGGTTCCATCTACTCATCTGTTATAATCTGTCTATTTACTCTCATGCTAATATCAAGGGTGAGTTCACCATCTTTTGTATCTGCCTTTTTATCTGCTTATTGCTCTCACACAGTAGTGAAGAGGCATTATCTCTCCCAAATCTGCTGGGTTTATTTTTTGTTTGTTTGTTTGTTTTCTTCAGTACTGGGGATTAAACCCAGGGGTACTCTACCATTGACTTACATCTTCAACCATTTTTTTAAAATTTTGCAGTAGAGTCTCACTAAATTGCTCAGACTGACCTCAAATTCATTATCCTCCTGCCTTACTCAGCCTCCTGAGTAGCTGGAATTACAGGTGTGCGTCACAGTGCCTGCCATCTGTGGTTTTTAAGATGAGCCCATCTGCAGTGAGAACTGTCTCCCATGAAAATTACAGATATCACTGTTTCCGCATCAGTTCCTAGGAGAATCTCTTTATTTAGAATTTCCGTAGCTCGTGGTTAATGCTAGTTGAAGCTCTACAGTTTTATTGTTGTTGTTTTTTATTTTAAATGGGATGTTGCTGTGTAGTCTAGACTGGTTTTGAACTCATGAGGTAGCCCAGGCTGCCTTCAAACTTGGCAGTCCTCCAGCCTCAGCCTCCAGATTGCTGGAATTACAGGAATATTTTACCACGCCTGGATGCTGAAGATAGTTTTTGATTCTAGTTCATAATAAGTACACTGTATCTTTAAATTCTTTCTGTTTTTAACATTTTGGGTTTTTTTTTTTTCCATTTTTCAGCCAGGGTACTTAATTTTTTGATATTTTATCTAATTTTATACGGTGTCTCTATCTGCTTATTGTGGCTGAAAATGATTCCCATATTTTTAAAGTCAATCTCCTTTACTGAAATTCTTCCCCCTCCCCCTTAACAACAAACTCTAAACTTTCCTCCATTAACTCTAAACAGTACTCAGTGGTTATTCCTGCCTCTATTATCCCAAGAGACACAGAAAATAAAATAACCAAAGCCTACGAGATCACCAGTGCCCTATGTGAGAAGAGAGCACAGGTGCCAGGGCACTGGCACCATGAGAGATTCAGTGGGAGGCACCAAAAGCACAGATGTCTGGCTTTTAAATTCTAAAAGGCTGAATTATCATGCCTATTTTCCCCTTTTTTCCTGTTGCTGCTGCTACCTTTGATCAGTGTGCAGTGCTTTTCTGTTGCCCTGACAACTTTGCTGGCATAGACCGGCCCTGAACACAACTTCCCGTGATCTTTAATAAACATAGCTGCTTACCAGTTACTACTGCGTGGACCCTTGACAATTCTTTCCTCATCATAAGCAGTATCCTGGACTATTATTGGCCCATTCAACTATAACATCTGGCAAACTAGCCAGGTGGACATCACTAAACCTTAGGAAACCTCAGTGGACAATGAGCCTAGGGACTTATTGCACAACAGCCCAAAGACCTCACCAGACACCAGAGGCATCAGCAGCCCAGGGACCTGTAGAGACCTCAGCAAAAGTAGGGAAGCAGCAACCCAGCCAGCAAGGAAGGTGACTCCCCAGCTACCTCAGGATACCCTCTCTCTTCCCCTTTCTGGGTGAAGGATGGACTTCAGGCAAGAGAGGTGGATGAGATTCAGAAACAATAGGCCCTTATGGGGGACAGGAGGTCCCCTGCACATCAGTTGGGCTCATATCTTGTTGCTGAGTCACACAGTGTCAAAGTCTGTCTTGGAGGCTGTCACACAAGCATCAGCTGGGATAAACCTAAGCGAAAGAGATGGAGAAGGCTGCCAGTGGCAAGGGACCAGGAGACATGGACCGGGCCTGCCTGAATTGTTACTTTTCTCTGTGGCATGCTTAATAATTTGTCCTGGATTTGGGAAGTTCTTTGTTTAGTGCTAAGTGTGTTTTTGCTTCCCCATTGGTCATAGGCTCACAAGAAGTACTTCCTCTCCGCAGGTTTGTTTTTTTCTTTCTCCTTTTCTGATCTTCTCTCCCACTCAGGCCTTTGTCTGTCAGAATGTTCCATGTGTTTGGTGGTTGGTTCTGAATAACTCAAAAATCATGGTTAAGAGGTTCATGTCTCCCTGCTTGATTACAGCAAGAGCTGACTCTAGCTGACTCATCTCCTCTAGTTCCTAAAACCCACCTAGAGCTGTTGCTTCCCAAAAGAGTTTGCTAATATTGGTTTGCCATTTTTTTTCTTTGGCTTTCTTTGTGATGACTGTGGCTTTAAGTTTATGCTGCTGTCTGAAAAGATGCTGTCTTAGTTACTCTCCTCACTGCTCAGACAAAATGCCCAACACTCAAAGTTAAAGGAGGAAAGGCTTATTTAGCTCAGAATTTGTGGAGGTTTTAGTCCATAGTTGGCTGACTCCAAGGCAGGGTGGCACAGCAGAGGGGCATTACAGAGGAGAAACAGTTCATGGCAGGCAGAAGGCAGCAAAAGCAGCAAGTAAAAAGTGGCAGGCAACCTCAGCAGCTCTCTTTCTGTCCCTTATATTTTATCCAGATTACTTGCCCTTAGGGCAGGTAACACTCACACCCAGGGTGGGCCTTCCCATCCACTCAAAGAACAATTCCTAACCAATCTGTAGACTAATTTAGTATTCACACTCTCTTGATCCCAGCATCACACACTCCAGATCCAGCCACCTCTGAAAAGCCCCACCTATGACTACATGAGGCTTTGCAAGGAAATGTAGACACAAGCCATAACAGAAGTGTAACATGTACTTGAAGACTAAATTTACATAGTGCTTGACTTTTTATTTTGAGATTTTTGTCATCAGATGTGTATACACTGCTGCTTAAAGTTTTTCTAGGGGCAGGTCTTATTCCTTCTTTTTAGACTGCCAGTTAATATAATATCATCTGTGAAAATTCCCCTTTCTCCACCAGAGGAGCAGAGAGCCTTATCTGGGGGGAAATCCCCTGGAGTTTGTGATTCTGCTTTGCAAGGCAATTGCTATCCTTCCAAAGCAGGATATTACGTGGTTTCAAAACTGGCTGATACACAGCCAGGAAGACATCCCAGTTCTGGACCCTGTGTATGGAGTCTGTAGACATAGGGAAGATTCTAAGGTTCCAAAGGGAAGGTAGTGCAAACCCAGGCAGGGCTGGAGATGTCCAGCCCAAGGGAGTACAGCTTTGTCAGCAGACACTTTGATATAAACTAAAAAGGATTATAGAAAATGCCCTAGTAGAGTTCCAGGCAAAACTAACCCAGGGGAAGGATACAAGGCTTGTATGACCTAATTCCAAGAAATTCAGCCTAACCAGGTCATGCTCCTGGGGTTGAAAGGCTACATACCCTGTCAGGTCCCCACCAATGGAGACTGACTCAAGAACAAGCTTGCTGAAATTCTAAGACCTAATTTTTATTTCTCTTACCTACAGATGGAAATAACTTCATCTATTCCTTCTGAGTTTTCACTCAAATGTCTTCTCAACCATTGAAAAAAGTTCCATCCTAAGATCCTTCAAAAAAAAAATCATCATGTGTACCTGTGTTATAAAAAAATGGCCTAATCATCCTCTTGGGGAAAGGGAGACATGCAATATAATAACTACTTGCTATGTAGTTCAGGTTGGACTTGAACTGAACCCAGGCAGGCCTCAAACTTGCAGCAACCCTCCTGCCTCAGCCGCCTGAGTGCTGGAATTACAGGTATGCACCATCATGCCTAGCAAGGACAGATTTCTTTACCCTACTCTGAACTGCCATTTAGAAGATTTCTTTTTCCAAGCTGCTTTCATGGTGATACCAGAGTACTCCATATCAATAGTTGGAAGAGATGTACTCTTCCTACTCAGGGCCATCCTGCTACTTAAATCTCTGACAACTCATGTTCTAGTTGCCAGAGTCCAAGCCAGCCTGATCCCATGAAGCCTGATGTCTCTGTAGAGAGCAGATCTTCGAACATGGTGTGATAGCACGATGGAGGGGGCTGTCAAGGCCACTCCAGTAGTCATTCAGCTAAAGGACCCTAATCTATATTCTCACAAAAGATAATATTTAAAATGTTAGATTGGGTTTAAAGAAAATTATTTTAAAATTACATTTCTTGGTACAATTTGAATATACATAATGATCACATTCATCATAGGGAATTTGTACCTGTACAGATATATATTGATTTCTCTTTTTATCCTCATTCCCCTCTCCTCCCTTCAACCACTCTTCCCCTCCTTATTTACAAAGCTTTGATTACATTTCATCCACCTTTTCTCTCTTTTTCTTTTCCTTTCCTTCCTTTCCCCCTCATGCCTCCCTACTTTCTCCTCTCTTTTGAAAAGTTTCTTGCTATTTCACAAGATCTATGATATATTTTTTGTTCTTATTTATACTCTCAGTTTTTCATGCCAGAGAAACAATGGGATATTTACACGTGTGTCCAATTTATTTCACTTAAGAGTATGGTCTCTTACTTAGAAATGCCTCAAGTTTATCCTTCTTTATGGCTGAATAGTACACTATTATATAAAAAACTTCACATCTTCATTCTCTGGTTGATGGGCATTTGGGCTGTTTCCAAAACTAAGCTATTACAAAATCTGCTGTTATAAATATGGGTATATATATATATAGCTGTAGTATGATGCTTTTAATTCTTTTAGGAAGACACTAAGAAGGGGAAGAACTACTTGAAATGGGACCTATAGTCCTGGTTTGTTGAGGAATCTCAATTGATTTCCACAGTGGTTGCACCAGTCTACACTGCTACCAGCAGCGCAGAAAGGTTTCTTTTCCCAACATCCTCACCGGCAATTTCTTATTGGATGATTTCTTGATAATAGCCATTCTCTCTGCAGCGAGATGGCATCTAGGTGATGTTTTAATTTGCATCTCTCAAATGACCAGGGATGTTGAAATATTTTTCCTATATTTATTTGCTGTTTGTACTTATTTATCTGAGGAGTGTGTATTTATTTCAGATGTTCATTTTTGAATTGGGTCTTTAAATTTTAGGGGTCTGAGTTTCTTCAGTTCTTTATATGTTCTAGATATAAGTCCTTTGTCTGAGGAAAAACTAAAATTTTTTACTCTGTGGGCTGCCTTTTCACTGTGTTGGTGATTTCTTTTGCTGTGCAAAAGTTTTTTTTTTTTTAATAAGATGAGATCCCAGTTGTTGATTCTTTATATTTCCCATGCAACCAGAGTTTTGTTCATGAAGTCTTTGCCTATACCCATACCTCAGTCAATAGTTCTACCTATTCCCCTTCCAGCAGATTTAGTGTTTCTATTTTAATATGTAGATTTTGATCCATTTTGATTTCAGTTTAGTGCATGATAGCCATGGGTCTAGCTTTAGTCTTTGACAAGTGGAAAGCCAGTTTTACTAGCACAGTTTATTAAAGAGGCTCTCTTTCTTCCAGTGAAGGGGCATACCTTCACTGGAAGAAAGAGAGCCTCTTTAGTAAGATGTTTGGCCCCTTCATCAAAGATAAAGTGGTTTAGTGTGTTTGGAGTTGTTTCTACATCTTCCAATCTGTTCCACTGATCTTTGCATCTGGTTGGATTTTTTTCCAGTGCCATACTGTTTTTATTAAAATAGCTCTGTAGCCTGGTGTGGTGGTGAACACCTGTAATCCTAGTACTCAGGAGGCTGAGGCAGGAGGATCATTGAGTGTTTGAGACCAGCCTCGGATACAAAGTGGGCTCAAGGCCAGACTGAACTGCATAGCGAGAACCTGTCTTAAAAAGACAATAAATAAATAATATAATATAATACAGTTCTGTAATGTAATTTCAAGTTAGAGACTGGGATGCCCCCTGCCTTGCATTTGTTGCTCAGAAATGTTTATGGTATTCTAGGTTTCTTCAGATTTCAAATGAAATTTAGGGAAGTTTTTCCTAGTATTGTGAGGTATACTAATGGCATCTTGATTGGGATTGCATTAAATCTGCATAACAATTTTGGAAGTATGGCCATTTTCACTATTCTTGAGTTCTTCCTACTCAAGAGCAAGGGATAGTTTTCAGTGTATAAAGATCTTTTACTTCCTTTGCTAAATCAGTTTCTAAGGATTTCATTTTCTTCAATGATATTGTGAAAGGTGTTGTTTCTCTAATTTTCTCTTAGTGAGTTTGTTATTTGTGTATAGGAATGCTATTGAATTTTGAGTGTTGACTTTGTATTCAGCTATGCAGCTGAATTTCTTTATCAAATCTAAAAGTCTTTTGGCAAAGTTTTTTGGGTCCTCTATGTAGAGTATCATGTGACCTGCAAATAATGGTGATTTAAATCCTTCCTTTCTTATCTTTATTTATTTTATTTCTTTCTCTTGCCTAATGGCTTTGCCTAGTATTTCCAGAACTATATCAAATAGGAGTGGTGATAGTGGACATCCTTGCCTTGTTCCTGGTTTTCAAGAGAAAGCTTTCTATTTTTGACCACTTAGTATGGTGTTGGTTTGTCATAGACGGATTTTATCAGATTGAGATAAAGACTATGTATTCCAATTTTCTGTGTTTTTTTTAATCATGAATGAGTGTTGGACTTTGTCAAATGTTTTTTCTGCATCTATTGTGATCTTTGTCTTTGGTTCTGTGATATGGTGTACTACATTTATTGATTTGCATATGTTAAAGTATTTTAGCATTCCTGGGATGAATCCTACTTGGTCATAGTGTATAATCTTCTTGATGGTTTGCTACATTCTGTTTGTCAGTATATTATTGAGGATTTTTGTGTCTCTGTTCATTAGGGAGATTGGCTTATAGTTCTCTTTTTTGGTTGGGTCCTTCTCTGGTTTTGGTATCAGGGTAATGCTTGCTTTCAGGAATGACTTTGGGAGCATTGCTTCCCTTTCAATTTCATTAAAGAGTTCCATTAGTAGTGGCATTATATCTGCTCTAAATTTCTTGTAGAATCCATCAGTGAATCCATGGGCTTTTCATTATTAAGCTTTTAATAACATTTTCAATGTCACTGACTGATACTAAGTTATTTAACATTCTTATACTTTTTTCATTCAGCTTTGGTAGTTCATATGTATCTAATAATCTGTCCATTTCTTCTGTGTTTTTCATTTTATTAGAATACAGTTTCTCTATGTAGGGGTTGATGATCTTTTGTATTTGTGTAGGGCCCTTTGTTATTTCACCCTTTTCATTCCTAATTCCATGGAGTTGAGTTTTTTCTGTTTTTTGTTAAATTTGATGGTATGGTTTGTGTTTGGATGTTGCCTCCCCAAAGCCTTATGAAGCCATGGGGGTGGGCTTTTTGGAGATAGCTGAATCTAGATTTTGTGATTGGTTCATTGTCTAATCCTGGGATTGGCAGTGTGAGTGCTACATCCACCCTAGGGTGGGTAGCCTGCATACAATATAAGGGAGGAAAAGAGGTTTGTTCTCTCTTTTTTTGGCTTTTGCTTCTTTTGGTATCTTCCACTGCCATGAACTGTTAGCCCTCAGCCATCCTGCCTTGGAGCCAGCTGTTATGGACTGAAACCTCCACACACTGTGAGCTAAATATACCTTTCCCTCTTTAACTTTGGATATCGAGTATTTTGTCCTATCAAATAAAGAAAAGTAACTAAGACATTCAGCTAAGGGTTCATCAACTTAATCTTTCAAAGAACCAACTCTTTGACTAATTAATCCTTTGCATTGTTTCCTTAGTTTCTATCACATTAATTTTTGCTCTAATTTTTGCAATTTTCTCCCTTGCATATATTTAGGGCTTGACTTGTTTTTCTTTTTCTAGAAGTTTGAGGTTCAACATTAGGCTGTGTATTTGAGCTCACTCTGTTTTCCTGGTGTGAGAATTCATCACTATAAATTTTTCCTCTTAAGAGTCCCTTCATTGTGTCCCATAAGTTTCAGTATATTGTATTGGCATTATCATTTCATTGTAGGTATTATTTAATTTCTTCTTTAATGTCATTTGTGACCCATTGATTGTTCAGGAGGGTATTATTTAAGTTCCATGTGTTTTTGAAGTTTTTATAGTTTCTCTTGCAATTGATTTCCAATTTCATTGCACCATGGTCTGATAATATACATGGGATAATTTCAATTCCTTTTTCATCTACTTAATCATGTTCTATTGGCTAATGTGTGGTCTATTTTTGAGAATGTCCCATGCTTAGCTAAGAAGAATGTATATTCTGATGTTACATGGTGGAATACTATATAGACATATATCAAATCCATTTGTTCACAGGTTTTTGTTCATTTCTGATATTTCTTTGTTGCTTTTTTGTCTAGTTGATCTGTCTATTTGTGACAGTGTGGTATTAAGTTTCCCCATTGTAATTGTATTAGTGCATATTTGATTTTTCATGTGTTAATATTTCTTTTATATAGTTGGGTGTATAGGTATTTAGTAAATACTTATTTATGATTGTCATCTATTCCTCTTGGAGTTTTCACTTATGTAGGGACCTTCTTTGTGTCTTTTGGTCAGTATTTCCTTGAACTTCATATTTTCTGCAAATAGATAGCTACTCTTGCTTTTTCCTGGTTCCTATCTCATGGAATATTGTTTTCCATCCTTTGACTTTCATTCTATCAGTTTCTTTTTTACTTAAATGTGTTTTTTATGTACCACACATTGTTGGATCTTGTTTCTTGACACAGTCTATCAGTCTGTTTCATTTGATTGGTGAATTGAGACCATTTACACTGATGTTTACAACTGATATGGGTTAGTTTATCCTTATATTACTTTCTTGCTGCTGGTTCCCTGTCTTTCCCTTCTGTTTAATTACTTGTCTTGCCTGTTGGGTCCTTTCTACTAGTGTTCTTGGAATTGTGGTCATTTTTATCTTTTTCTAAAATAGCCTTCAGAACATTTTGCAGACCTGATTTTGTGGTCATGAGTTTATTCAGTTTGTTTTTGTGATGGAAGTTTCTTATCTCTCCAGTGATTTTGAAAGATAGTTTTGCACAACACATCAATCTGGGTGGGAGGTTGTTTTCCTTCAGGACGTGAAATACTTCACTCCAAGCTCTCCTTGACTTGAGAGTTTTGCTGAGAAGTGTGCTGCAATATTGATGGGCTTTCCTTTATAGGCAATTTGTTTCTTTTTCTCTAACAGCTTTTAATATTCTGTTCTTGTGCTGAATTTCTAGAATCTTAATTATTATTACGTGCCTTGGTGTAGATTTATTTTGGTCATGGCTATTTGGAGTTCTGTTTGCCTAATTTAACTGCATATCAAATTCTTTTTCCACACTTGGGATGTTTTCTACCATTACTTCTGTGAAAAGTTGTGTGTGTGTGTGTGTGTGTGTGTGTGTGTGTGATTTATGCTGTCTCTTGCTGTCTCAATAACTCTAGTCAAACATATTGTTCTTTGCATCATCTTCCAGCTATGGGATTGATTTTTCATGGTCCCTTGCTATTTTTAAAGTATCTTTCTTTTTGTGGCCACGAACCACAATCCTGTCTTCTAGATGTGATATTCTGTCCTATGTCTGAATCTGTTTCATGGATTGCATTTTTTTTTTATGTTGGGCATTCATGGTTTCCATCTTTTTCTTAAGCTCCTCTGCTTTTTTTAAGTCTGTGTTTACTCTCAATTCACTAAGAAACTCATTCATTTTGATCAGAATTTCTTTTTTACATGAAGGATTATTTCTAATATGATTTTCTCTATAGCTTCATTCATCTATTTTATTTTTACTTCTGCTGCTATATTTCAGGAAATTCAGGTGAGTGGCTTCAGATATCCTGTATCATTGTGTCCTGGACTTGCACTTGGTGTGCTGGAGGTCTGGGGTTTAGTTTTGCTTCTGCATCTTGTAAATTTCTATTTTTTAAATTTTATTTTATTTTCTGTTTTGATGCTTGTAAAGTTCTTATTTTAAATAGCTTGATCTCTTTTACTGAGGCTTCTGTAGGAAATGTCTATTCCTCTGAGATATCTTCTAGGTTACTTGGTTCTTGCTACTTGTGTCTATCTGAAGACCCCATCTTCCCAATTTATTAGTGGTGAGAAGTTATTTAATTGGCTCAGCACCCAGTCCTTTGGTACTGGAGTATAGTGATGATTATGACCACAGACAATTACAGTGTTGTCATGCAAGGGAGAAGAGCTGATTACCACAGGTATGATACCCTGGCTAAAGTCATACAAGTAGCAACAACAATAGCAACGTACACAGCCTAGAAACTGACAAAGTCTGGTAACTATTAATTTAATACCTTTAACCACAGGAGCAGGATCTACAGTTATCTAATAAAATTCATCGTAAACCAAGAACTTGTGTGAAATGAGTTTCCCCTTATTAGAGTGATTTTACCCTGTTTGAGGAGATTTAAAGTGACAGGGGAGGGTCTGGGATTTAAAGTGATAAGTGTCTGCCTGGCAAACACAAGGTCCTGAGTTTGATTCCCAGTACCAAAAAATAAATAAATAAATAAAGTGATAGGCGTTTAAAAGATATAAGTGGAGAGAAATATACTAGAAACAAGGCTGGAGATCAAACCATGTTCCAAAGTATCCAAGAATGTGAACAAGACAGGAGAGAAAGAATAAAGGAAAAAGCAAAAGAATATCAAAATGAACCAGAAAGACTAGAGGCAATGTTCACTCGCATGAAAACATCTAAAAATCAAGAAAGATAGTTGAGGAAAGAGTGAAAGAAGATGAACAGAACAAAATAAACTGTAAAATAAAAAATAAAACCCTCCAAAAAAACCTAACAAAACAAAAAAACACAAAAATCCCAAACCAGACAGAACAAGGAAAAGGAAACAAAGAAAAAAAATTCTTCTGTTGTCTACAGTTTTGTGGTAGTGTCCAAGTCAAAGCCTCAATCTGTTCTGGGTAACCGCACTAAGTCTGCAGTAGGATTAGTGCTAGATACATGGCTGATATTGGCCTTCAGATGTGGGTGCTGGGGCCACAGTCTTCAGCCAGCAACATTCTGTATGTTCCTTGGTGGTCCACCCCCTTCTCCTTACCCTGATTGTCTCTGTGTTTCTCTCCCTGTTGCTGTGGCACCCTCAGGAAGAGACAACCTAGAGCTGTTCCCACTCCTATGTACAGTTTGCTCCTCCCAGTCCTTGCATAGCCTCTTCTGTTTACATTCTATCCTATCAGGCATCTTCTTGCAGGGCATGGGGAGGGTCCCATCATGACCAAGGAGACAACTCAAGGCTGCTCCTTTAATCTCCTCAACAGTGGACAGAGTGCCAACCTCCCACTTGTTTTACTGCAGCAGTCCAAGGATGCTTAAATCCCATGTGTCTGTACCTCTATGTCAAGTCACTGGTTGCAAGACAGGAAGGGTCATGCTTTTCCACTTACAACTTTTACTGCCTTCACTACTGTACCTAACCTTGTTGTTGGCAGGGGTTCCAGTTAGGTGTTTTGGTGCATGACCAAAAAAAATCTGGCCACCTCTCCGGGAGAGAACAGTTTCCTGGTAACTTTCCCCATTGTATGCCAGTGAAATTTGATGTCAGGCTGCAGCATCCTCTGTGTAAAGGAAAGCAAAAGGGGTGAGGGGCCTCCTTTCCCAAATCTATCTTGTGTGGCTTGATTTGGCCACAGTGTAGGAGTTCATCAGTTTTTTTAGAAGAAGGTGGTTCCTGCATGAAGGCAACAGTTCTGTAGGCAGTCCCATAGGCTTCTTCCCCATTTTATAAAGTCCTATGTCTATGTTTTCTTTGATCTACATGTCTCTTACTTCAGACTGATTTTGGCATCAGGATGTATGTTGCTCCCTTTATTCTAATTACCTTGTTTTTAGTTGATTTTCTCTGAGTAACTTCAATGTTTCTCCTCCTCTATTCACCCATGTTGATTCTTAAAGCCAATTATTGGTAAAGTTTTGGCTACAGAGTTACTGGTGCCATGCCAGTCTCCATGTAATAGTCAGACTGTCAGGACAAGATCTTAACCCTATTGACCACTCCTTCCACCACTAAAATACAGACAATGAATAATCAGATTCATCTCTTCAAGTTAAAGACTAAACCACCTGATATACCAGAAGACAAGAGAGAGAGACTACAAAATTTGTAAAGCCATGAATCAGTAGATGACCTCAAGTTTCTTTTAAAAAAGAGTATATTAACCACGCTGTTGAACCAGATAAGTAAAATGATTTGCTCCCTCTAAGTAAATTGTGTGAGGCATTTTGATACTATCTTGTTTATTACATTTAGGGTCCCTTTTCCAAGTTGTAACATGACATCTCCTGGGGATTTTTTTGTGTGTATGTGTGTTTCTTTCAGGATCATCTTGGATTATTAAGAAACTTCCTCTCAGAGATAATAAACAGTGACTACTTGCATGAAACTGTAAAGCTAATCACATCTTTCTCCTATTATCAGTAGTCATGGAAGAACTTGCCAGACAGCCTAGATAGACTTGTCCAGAGTATTGCCTTCCTTTAAGATCAGATAGACTCACTAATAACAGTGGCTGTACAACATCTTAGGGGACTAGATCTAATAGCTTGAACAAAGAGGCTATGTTTATCCCTAAAAAAATACTTCCTTTGTCAATAGGTCTAAAATAATGAGATATGACACAAAAATTGACTGTCTGTGCTTCTAAGATCTGTAAAAAATAACCAAGACATGGATACCCTGACCAAATATCTGCAACTGGGAGTCTTCGTTACTGTCTTGTACATGGCCTTTATTAATCATTCTCATTAGCTTACTACTTAGATCTTATATACTTGATCTCTTGGTCAAATTTGTTTCTTACTGTTTGGAAGTCATTAAACTACTTGACGATGACTAGCTCAGGATTAAAAAACTGCTCCCAAATCCACAGCTCATCAAGATATCCTCAGAGGATGGACTCAGCTGCCTTAAACTCATATCAGTCTGGGAAAAAGTTCCTTGGTCTCTGTATAGGTAGGGTCAATGCTCCTAATTCAACCAGAACTAGCTATAGAAGATGGAATGTCTTCCTTCAAATCCCCTGAAAGGTTTTCAGATACCAGGGCTGGGTAGGGAGGATAGTACAGTTAGAAGTAAAGGAGCTGAGTGAGTCACTCTCTTCTCTCTATCCAACTCTAAATGGCACCCAATGGTTATTCCTGCTTCCATTATGCTAAGAGAGATAGAAAAAGAACAACAAAAGACTAGGAGCTAGCTGTTGCCCTATGTGAGAGCACAGGTGCCGGGGCACTGGCAGCATGAGAGATTCAGTGGAAGGCACCAAATGCACAGATGTCTGCCTTTTAAATTCTAAAAGCCTGAGTTATCAGCACTCTCTCTCCCTTTTTTCCTGTTGTTGCTGCCACCTTTGACCACTGTGCAGCAATTTTCTGTCTCTCAGACACCTTTGTTGACATGGACTAGTCCTAAACCTGACTTCCTATGATCTTAATAAACATAGCTGCCTACTAGTTACTACTGGGTGTACAGTTGGTAGTTCTATCCTCATCATATGCAAAACCTGGACTACAATTGTTCCATTCAACTGTAACACTTTGGCTCATGCATATATAATGAGGACTAAATTCTTGCCCATTTTACACTATCTTCATGCCAAATTTTTTGTTTCCCCTATTCCATATTCTTTTAGCTATGCATATTTGACACTGGCTCTTGCCTATATTTTTCATATTGTTGTGTATTTGTTTACCAATTTTATTAAGGTATAATTGATATACATAAATTTTACTAAATGTAACTGTACAATTTGCTAATTTATAGTAAATTGATTCAGGGGTGCATACTCATTACAATCCAGCCTTAAAATAAACCTTTCATCCTAAAAATTTTTCTAGTAATCATTCTCAGTTCACCACACAAACCTCCAGCCCCAAGCAACCATTCCTCTTTCCATCTTTATACTTATATATTTTCTACAAATTTCATAGAAATACAGTCATAAAGTATGTACTTTTTTATCTGGCTTCTATTACTTAGCATATTGTGTCTGAGGTTCATTCAAGTTGTTACACATATTCATTTAGTTTATTTTCTCTTATTGTGGGGTTATATAACTACTGTATGGATATAGTAAATTTGGTTTATATAATCAACAGTTGATGGACATTTAGATTATTTCCAGTTTGAGGCTTTTACGGGAAATGCTGATATGAATGTTCATATATAAGTCTTGATGTGGATATATGTTTTCACTTCTCATGGGTAGATACCTAGAAATGGAATTGCTGGCATATATCTATTTCTGTACATATATATATATATATATATATTTATATCTGTATCTATATCTCCATATCTATATAGCTGTCATTTTTTGTGGTACTAAAGGTTGAACCTAGGGTCTTTGCAGTGAGCTGCATCTCTAGTCCTTTTACAATTTTTTAGAATTTTGAGACAGCATCTCACTAAGTTGCTCAGGCTAGGCTTGAACTTGTGATTCTTTTGCCTGTCTCATAGAGTGTTGGGATTACAGACATGTGCCACCATGCTGTCTTATATGTATAATTTATTTATTTATTTATTTTTGTCTTTTTGAAGGATGAGATTTTTTGTTTTATTTTGTTTTGTTGGTACTGGGAATTGAACTCACAACCTGGCACTTGCCAGGCAGGCAGTGTGCCCCTGACCTATTTCCCCAGCCCTTCTTTTTCTTTTTGAGAGAGGGTCTCTCTATGCAGTTCAGGCTGGCCTTGAGCTCACTTTGTAGCCCAGGCTGGTCTTGAACTTGCAATGATTCTCCTGCCTCAGCCTCCCGAGTGCTGGGATTACAGGCATGCACCACCACACCTGGCATTGTATGTATAATTTTAAAAAGAAGCTCTCAGACTGTTTTCCAAAGTAGTTGTACCATTTTAGGTCCTCATCAATGATGCGTGAGGATATGTTTTTCCCCATCCTTGCCAATATTTTGTATTGTCAATCTTACTTCTTTTAATAGACAAGATCTTGCTGTGTAGTCCAGGCTGGCCTTGATTTTACAATTCACCTTCCTTAGTCTCCTGAGTGCTAGCATTAAAGGCATGCACTAGCATGCCTAACTCTTCTTGTGGTTTGAATTTGCATTTTGATTTGTATTCCTCCAATGATTACAGTATTAAGCATTTTTTTCATGTGCTCATCAGACATCTACATGTAATCTTTGGGAAGTGATTGTTAAAATCATTTCACCATTTTTATTGGGTTGTCTATTATTATTGAGACTAAAGGGTCCTGTATATGTTCTGTATTCTGGATGGAAGCTATTTATTAGACATGTGCTCTGAGCAATTTTCTTCAAGTTTGTGAATTTTCATTTGAAAAGCAAAAGTTTTTAATTTTGTGTAGTAATTTTTTTGGTGGCTGTGTGGGTTGGACGTAGAGATGCTGTCTTACTAAGCTATATACTCTCAGCCACTCCCTGCCCCCACCTTTTTAAAAATTTTGATGCAGTGTCTCACTAAATCACCCAGGCTGCCCTTGAACTTGTAATCCTCCTGCCTCAGCCTCCTGAGTATCTGGAATTACAGGTCTGCACTACTGTAGTTGGTCAAAAGTCTTTAATTTTGATAAAATCCAATTTATCCTTTTTTTTTTAATTTCATGAAGAATAGCTTTGGTGTTACAGCTAAGAAATCTTTTCTAGTTGGATGTGGTGGCACATGCCTGTAAACCCAAGACTCTGGAAGGATGAGGCAGAAGGATCAAGTTTAAGCCAAGCCTGGGCAAAGTATTGATTTAGCAAGACCTTGTCTCAAAACAATACAGGGTTGTGGATGTAGTTCAGTGTGAAGACCCTGTGTTCAATCCCTAGTATTTCCAGTATAGTTAGAAACAATGGAGCTGAGGAAATGACTCCCTTTCACCCATTTAGTTTTAAGTGGCACTTCAGGACCATTCCTGTTTCCATTGTCCTAAGAGTGGTAGAGAATAACATAACAAAACCTCAGTAAAGGGGGCTGGAGATTTAGCTCAGCGGCACAGCGCCTGAGTTCGATTCCCGGTACCGGAAAAAAAAACCCCAAAAAACCCTCAGTAAATAATCTTTGATGCTCTAGACAAGAGCACATGCCTGCTGGATCTTCTAGCCTGACTTCCAGTCATCTTCATCTTACTCCAATCTGATTAAGGGTTCCCAAGCAGACACTATGTCTCATACATGTAATAAAGATCAGAATGGAATGTAGATCAGAATGGATTCCGGCACAGGCGCATATGTTGTGAGCCCTTGAGATGACATAGCACCCTGCCAATCACACCTAGAGACTTAATGGAGGCACCTGACCTTTAAATTCCAAAAGCCTGATTTATCTGTGGGTTGCTGTGTACTGTGTACTGTGTTCTGTGTGCAGGGCTTTTGCTTTTCTCTCATCCTGGCACCACACTTTGTGTCAGAAAACTTGCTCTGAGCATAATTTCTCATGATCTTCAATAAATGTAGCTGCTTTTCACTTGCAGCAAGTTGGGCGTGCACCTGCAATTCATTGCTCATTGTACACAAGAGCCTGGATTTTATTGGCTGAATTCATCACAGGGTAACACCACAAACAAAACAAAACAAAACAAAACAAAACAAGCGAAACAAAACAAAGCAACTTAACTAAAACTTTGCCTAAGATCAGAAAGATTTTCTCCTGAAAGTTTTATAGAATTAACTTCTACATTTAAGTCTATGATCTATTCCGATTGTGGTTTCCTCTGTGCCTTAGGGTAGCTTCTGAGATATCTAATTAGTAGAGAGCTTATCTTACCCCTTCTAAGGCTTTGTCCTTTTCAGGATCTCCCTGTTAAATTTTTTGCTTATTGCCCCAGGCTAGAAAAGCTGTGTATTCTCCTTTGTTTCTTACTAAATTTGTTACTTTTCGCTTATTAAAGCATGTGTTTTTCTCCCCCAACACCTGCCCTGTGGCAGTAAACCTGCTAGTTTTCATGGTGTTACCAATCAGCTGAGAATTCTTTTGCTTAATTCATATAGAAATCTATGATAAACAAAGTGCAGTTCTTTTAGTGTTAACAGCCCTGAGCTTTGAATGCCACTAGCTATCAGCTTTGTGTTAGTGGTCCTCCATTACTCTCCCTACAGTCAAGCCAGATGAGGTGGCTCCCAGCAAGTCTCTATTGCTCTCGGCCATTCTTTGACTGCTCATTGCCCTCAGTGTTTCCAACCCTAGCTGCTGGCTGCTTTCAGTGTCTGCAACATGTGGTGTTACCAACTCTTAGTGTGCCAGCTGAATGTGCTGTGATCAAGATAAAAATCAGAAATAGGCAAAAACAAGCCACCCAGGAGGCCTTACTAGAACGTCTGCTGCAGTATGAAAGAGGAAAGTGCAGGGACTTGTCACTAGGCTGAGTCTAGGGGTTTCAGAGGCTGAAATAAGGAACTTCACTCACCCTTTTTGCAGAGTAAGTTTGCAAGTTCGCTAACTCTTGTCTAGGTAAAATAATTTTCAGGACATGTGAGTAAGATGTAAGAGAAGGGTTTACTAGACAGAGATAAAGGATGCACTCAAGAGGGAGGTGCAGGTACTCAGAGGAATGAGAAGCATTATGAGCCACATTTGGGTGCATTTAAGGGGTATCTTCACGATGGGTGGTGTAGGATGTATATTTTTACTATCTGTCAGGTTACAATGCAGGCCATTTTGAGATGTGCTGCCCACCAATATTGTTTCTTCCTGAGGATGGAGGAAGTGCCATTTACAGGTGAAAAGATTATGTTAGTAGGCTGGACTTGCAGGTGTATTGTGAAAGGACCTTTAGGATGTTTTTGCATGTGTGTGTGAATTTTCTGGAAAGGAAAAATGTTTGAATAACATTTCTGTCTTGAAGCTGGAGTTTCTTTAAAGTACAATGTTAAATCTTAATTTTCTTATTTTTTTTTTTACCTAGTTTTTATTTCTTCTATCATACTTCACCCCACATTCTAACCTTGCTCCCTTATATTTAAGGGGTTGCAGAAGGCTCAGTGATCCAATTTTAGGTAAATGCTTTAGGCTGAGGAGGGCATGGATCTCATCCTGACTTGTTGAAAGGAAACATAGAAATATTGGGTTCTGTCTTTTGAAGAACCATCATGTTTTGATAGTCTGAAGAAGAAGGCATGGATATATGAGACATTAGCCAATGAAACAATGGATCATGTAACATAAAAGATTTCCAGTGCTCAGTAACACAGCCAGAAAAAGGCAAGATTTTTTTTTTCCAGGTTTTTATGTTAGAGAACCAAGATGTTCGTGGAGCATTAAAGCTTATAACAGAGTCTGATTTTTTTTTTTTATTTTAGAAATTAAAGGAGGAAAATAC
>NW_004955516.1:2138567-2179453 GCF_000276665.1 Chinchilla lanigera | reverse complement strand
AAAGAGGCTATTGTTCTTCCAGTGAGTTTATTTGGCCCCTTTATCAAAGATTAAGTCACTGAGTGTGTTTGTGGTTGTGGCTGTTTCTTCCAGTCTGTTCCATTGATCCTCAGGTCTGTTTTTAGCCAGTACCAGGTTGATTTGATGACAGTAGCTTTGTAGTATAATTTCAGGTCAGGAATTGTGATTCCATCTGACTTGTCCTTGTTGCCCAGGATTGTTTTTGCTATTCTGGGTCTCTTCTGGCTCCAGATGAATTTAAGTCATGTTTTCTCAAGATCTGTGAGATATGCTATTGGTAGTTGAATGGGAATTGCCTTGAATCTGTACAGCAGTTTTGGGAGTATGGACATTTTCTCAATGTTGGTTCTTCCTTTCCATGAGTAAGGAATATTTTTCCATTTAGTAAAATCTTCCTCGATCGCTTTTTTCAAAGTATTGCAGTTTTCACTGAATAGATCTTTTACTTCTTTTGTTAGATTGATTCCTAAATATTTCAATTTCTTGGATGTTATTGTGAAAATATGGTTTACTTAATTTCTCTCTTAGTCTGTTTGTTGTTTGTGTACAGGAATGCTATCAATTTGTTGGTGTTGACTTTGTATCCAGCTACACTGCTGAATTTGTTGATTAATTCAAAGAGTCTTCTTGTGGAGTTTTTGGGGTCTTCCATGTAAAGTATCATGTCATCTGCAAGTAGTGATACTTTTATTTCTTCCTTTCCTATCCTTTTTCCTTTTATTTCTCTCTCTTGTCTAATTGCTATGACTAATGGTTCCAGAACTATATTGAACAGGCATGGTGACAGCAGACATCCTTGTCTTGTTCCAGATTTTAAGGTAAAACTTTCAGTTTTTGTCCATTTAGAATGATGTTGGCTGTTGGATTGTCACAGATGGCTTTGATCAGGTTAAGGTAAAGACCATCTATTCCTATTTCCTGTAGAGTTTTTATCATAAATGCATGTTGGACCCTGTCAAAACCTTTTTCTGCATCTATTGAGATGATCACGTGGTTTTTGTCTTTGGTTCCATTGATATGGCATATAACATTTATAGATTTGTGAAAATTGAACCAACCCTGCATTCCTGGAATGAATCCACCTTGGTCATGATGTATAATTTTCTTGATAATTTGCTACATTCTATTTGCTAGTATCTTATTGAGTATCTTTGCATCTACAATCATTAGGGAGATTGATCTGTAGTTCTCTTTCTAGGTTGGGTCTTTCTCTGGTTTTGGTATCAGTATGACACTTGCCTCCAGAAATGAGTTAGGGAGAATTGCTTCCCTTTCTATTTCATTGAAGAGTTTGAGGAGTGTTGGTATTAAATCTTCTCTGAATTTCTTGTAAAATTCTGCTGTGAATCCATCAGGGCCTGGGCTTTTCTTAGTCAGTAGGTCTTTAATCACTTTTTCAATCTCATTAATTGATATTGAGTTGTTCAGGAATTTGATATCTTCTTCATTCAACCTTGGTAATTTGTACAATCTAGTAATCTGTCCATTTCTTCTGAGATTTCTATCTATGGGAGTAAAGATTTTCAAAGTAGGTATTAATGATCTTCTCAATTTCTGTGGAAGCTGTAGTAGTTTCATCCATTTCATTCCTTATTGCATGAATCTGAGTTCTTTCCTTCCTTTTCTTCATAAGTTTGGCTAGGGGTTTATCAATTTTATTTATTCTTTCAAAGAGCCAACTCTTTGACTCCTTTATTTTTTCTAGGGTTTTCTTTGTCTCAGTTGGATTAATTTCTGCCCAAATCTTTATAATCTCCTCCCCTCTTTGGGCTTTGGGCCTGACTTGTTCTTCTTTTCCTAGAAGTTTTAGATGCAGCATTAGGCTTCTTATTTGTTATCTTTCTGTTTTCTTCATGTGTGAATTCACTGCTATAAACTTCCCTCTGAGGACTGCTTTCATTACACCCCATAGATTCCGGTAAGTTGTATTTACATTTTCATTTGTTTGTAGGTATTTTTTAATTTCCTCTTGAATTTCTTCTGTGACCCATTCGTTGTTCAAGAGCTTGTTGTTTAACTTCCAAGTGTTTATGGAGTTTTTGGAGTTCCTTTTGTCATTAATTTCCAATTTCATTGCACTGTGGTCAGATAATATGCATGGGATAATTTCAATTCTTTTGCATTTCAGAAGGTATGCTCTATGGGCTAGAATGTGGTCTATTTTAGAGAAAGACCCATGTGCAGCTGAGAAGAATGTGTATTCTGATATTGTGGGGTGGAACACTCTGTATACATTTGCTAAGTCCATTTGTTCACAGCTTTGGTTCAGATCTATTATTTCCTTGCTGATTTTTTGTTCAGTTGACTTATCTCTTTGTGTCAATGGGGTGTTGAGGTCCCCTGTTACAATAGTGGTATTAATTATATGGGTTTTCATGCTTGTTAAGATTTGTCTTATACAATTTGGAGCTCTGATATTTGGTGCATACATGTTTCGGATTATCTCATCCTCTTGCAGTTTTCCCCTATTAGTATGTAGTGACCTTCTTTATCCCTTTTGATTGTTGTCTGTTTGAAGTTTACATTATGTGCAAACAGAATAGCTACCCCTGCTTTTTTCTGGGTTCCTGTTGCTTGGAGGATTGTTTTCCATCCTTTGATTTTTAGTCTATGCATTTCCTTTTGAGTGAAATATGTTTCTTGTACACGCATATTGTTGGATTTTGTTTTTTAATCCACTCTGCCAGTCTGTTTCTTTTGACTGGAGAATTGAGGCCATTTACATTTATAGTTATAACTGATATGTATAGATTTATCATTGTCATGTTATTTACTTGCATTGGTGTCCTACTTTTTCTACCTGTTTACTTGCTTGCTCTCCTTGACATTTCATTTCTGCTGTTCTTGAAATTCCGGTCAGATTTTTCTCTGTCTAGAATATCTTTTAGTACTCTTTGTAATGCTGGCTTGGTCCTCATGAAGTTCCTCAATTGTTCTTTGTCGTGAAAATATTTTATTTCTCCGTTTAACTTGAGAGACAGTTTGGCAGGGTACATCAGTCTTGGTTGGAAGCTGTTCTGTCTCAGGACCTATCATACTTCACTCCAAGCTCTTCTTGATTAGATGGTTTGTGCTGAGAAGTGTGCCATGATTCTGATGGGCTTTCCTTTTTAAGTAATCTGTTTCTTTTCTCTAGCAGCTTTTAATATTCTGTTCTTTTGCTGAAGATCTGGGAACTTGACTATTATATGTCTGGATATAGTTTTATTTTGGTTGTGGTTGGTTGGAGTTCTATGTGCATCATTTACCTGAATGTCAGGTTCTGTTTCCATGCTTGGGAAATTTCCTGCTATTATTTCTGCAAATATTCTTTTTATGTCAATTGTGTTGCCTCCTGCTGTGTCATTGACTCCTATAAGCCATACATTATTCCTCTTTCCCTCATCTTGCAGGTGTTGAATTGACTTTTCCTGGATCCTTATTGATTTTACAAGATCCTTTCTTTCACAGTTGCTAGCTCCTATGCTGTCTTGAAAGTGTGAGATTGTATCTTCAGCTTCATTCAAGCAGTTTTGGCAGCTTTCAGTGGAAGCTTTGTTTTCCTGGAAGTCTCTTTGAATCTGGTTCATGCATTCTTATTCCTTTCTATATTTTTCATTTAACGCTTGTGTTCATTGCCTTTTTTCTTCTATTTTTGTCTATATTTTTTCTTCAGACTTTTTGAGCAGTTCCTTCATTATTATTGTCATTTCATTTTTTGTCTGAGAGATTATTTCTTTTCTTTTTTTCTTTTTTTCTTTTAAAAATAAAAGGGGAAAAACATTAACAGACAGACAGCCTTTTACAAAATAGCATAAGAATAGTACAGACAATACAGAGAAAGTGGTAGGAAATTACAAAGAAAGTGGTAGGAAATTAACAATGCTTGGTGTATTACATATTGATGTCTTCAAAGTGGTTTGAGAGGTTATTTCTGATCTCATCTCTTCTATGGCCTTATGGAGTTGTTTCTTTACTTGCATTGCAATCATTTCCACTATTTCAGGCATGTGTTTACCAAGTTCTCCTATGTTGATGTCTCCTGGACTTGTTCTGAGTGGGGTGGAGTTTTGGGATTGTGTTTTAGTCCTTTGTTTTGTCATGTTTGCTGCCAGATGCAGAAAGCTCAGCTGCCCTCTTCAGTGTCTTCACAGCAAAGGCCGCTAGTGTGCCTAGTTTTTCTATTGCTCAGGTTTGCCCCTGAGTGACCCCTGAGAACCACTACTTCATCTTGGGTTTTCTGACAGTTGTTGATTTGTATCTAGTTGTCTCAGGTCTCAGACGTGGGCATTGGTGTCAGCTGATGGCAGACCATCTGATCCAGCATCCCCTTGCAGTTCAGGGCACGTGCACGGCCCAGACTCGCGTTGCACTGGTGTGATAATCCCAGTCCAGTTGACCTACATCCACAGGCAGTTCCGGGTACAGGCCAAACCTAGACACAAACTGCAGGGCTGACAGTTTGTGAACTACCTGATTCTGTGTCTCCCGTCAGTTCAGGACACATACAGGAACCAGACGCAGGCCGGACAGGCAGCAATCACAGACTGCTCATGCCTGCGAACCCCTAGGGGTCCGGGCACAAGTATAGCATGGACTCAAACTGCTGGACCAACAGCTCTTGGAGCACTCCCTCACTTGGTCAGGGCGTGCACAGGGAGGGGTCACACTCGCCCCCCAGGTAGAGCAGTCCCTGGGGCTTCTGAGTGAGGACCTCCTGTCTGCCACGGTACATGGAGGGCAGAGAGTCAGTCTGTAGTGGTGGCAGGGTCCTAGGTCGCCTGCTCTGCCCCCAGGAAGTCGATGGGAAATACCTGGCTCTCTCTGCAAGTTTCACCTGGGAACTGTGTGAGTAAAGCACGGACTTGAACCATGGGACCAGCAACTCTTGGAGCACTCACTCATTGCAGGTCATGCGCAGGGCCTTTCCTTCTTTTCAATGCTCCCATTACAGTTTTTCTTTCCTTTTGAAGTTTCTTCTCATTTTACAATATCTATTGTACATTTTGTATCTTATTTGCATTTTCAGCTTCTCACACTAGGGAGACACATCTGCATCTGGTTTATTTCACTTATGAGCATGTTCTCAAGTTGCATCCATTTATATATAAAACTCTTTATCCTTCTTTATGACTGAGTAGTACTCCATTGTATAAAAAGACTACATCTTTTCTGTGCATTCCTTGGTTGATGGACATATGGATAGTTTCTAAGATCTAGCTATTACTAATTGTGTTGCTACAAACATGGATGAGACTATATCGCTGTGGTATGATGTTTTTAAATCTTCTTGGAAGATAGCAGGGGACTAGCTGGGTCTAATGGGACCTCCAATTCTAGTTTTGTAAGGAATCTCCACACTGATTTCCATAATGGTTGTACCACTCTACACTCCCACCATCAATGGAGAATACTTCCTTTTGCCCCCCAGCCCCCCCCAGCATTTGTTATTAGTTGATTTCTTGATAGTAGCCATTCTTTCCAGGATGACATGGAATCTCAGTGTTGTGTTAATTTGTATCTCTCAAATGACCTATGATGTTGAACTTTTTTTCATATATTTATTTGCTGTTTGTATTTCTTCATCTGAGAAATGTGTATTTATCTCAGATGCCCAGCCATAGATTGGGTCTTTCAATTTGGGATGTTTGATTTTCTTTTGAGTTCTTTATATGTTCTCGATAGTAATCCTTTGCCTGAGGAACAGCTGGCAAACATTTTTCCCACATTGTGGGTTCTCTCTTCACTCTGTTGGTGGTTTCTCTTGGTGTACAAGAGGGTTTTAATAAAATGAGATCCCAGCTGTTGATTTTTTGTGATAGTTACTGTGTAATTGGGGTTTTATTCACAAAGTCTTTGCTTACACCAATGTCTTCAAGAGTTCTATCTATTCTTTCTTCTAGCAGATTTAATGTTTCTGTTTTAATATTTAGATCTTTCATTTTGAATTTAGTTTAGTGCATAGACTTAAATGTAGGAGTTAATTCTATAATTCCTACATTTTAGTTTAGTTTACTGGATATGTGTCCAATTTTAATCTTCAGCATGTGCAGAGCCAGTTTTTCCAGCATCATTTATTAAAGAGGCTATCTTTTTTCCAGGGAATATGTTTGGCATCTTTGTCAAACATAAAGTGGCTGAGTATGTCTGGGTTTGTTTCTACATCTTTTAGTCTGTTCCACTGATCTCTGTGTCTGTTTTTTTTTTGTCAGTACCATGCTGTTTTTATCACAATAGCTTTATAGTATAATTTTAAGGCAGGAATTTTGATGCCCCCTGCCTTGCCTCTATTGCCCAGAATGGCCTTTGTTATTGTAGGTCTCTTCTGGTTCCAAATGAATTTTAGGATTGTTTTCCTAATTCTGTGAGATATGCTACTGGAATTTTGGTCAGAATTACATTAAATCTGTAGAACAATTTTGGAAGTATGGCCATTTTCACTATATTGGTACTTTCAGCACAAGAGAAAGATATATTTTCCATTTTCTGATATCCACTTCAATCTTCTTTTTTAGAGTATTGTAGTTTTCAATGTAGAAGTCTTTTACATCCTTCTTTAAACTGATTCCTAGGTGTTTCATTTTTTTGGATGCTATTGTGAAAGTTGTTGTTTCCCTAATTTCTGTCTCAGTGAATTTGTTATTTGTGTACAGTAGTATTGATTTTGTATCCAGTAGTGTTGACTTTGTATACATTATTGAATTTTTTATTAAAACTAGTAGTTTTTAGGGGAGTTTTGGGAGTCTTCTATGTAGAGTAGCATGTCATCTGCAAATAATGATAATTTTCTTTCCTATCATTATTCCTTTTATTTCTTTCTCTTGTCTAATTTCTCTGGCCAAATTTCCATGACTATGCTGAACAAGGCAAGGGTGTTGACTAGAGACAGTGGATATCTTTGGCTTGTTTCTCCTTTTATAGAGAAAGCTTTCAATTTTTGATCATGTAGTATGATGTTGGCTATTAGGGTGTCAGAGATGGTTTTTATCAGATTAAGATAAAGATAATCTATTCCAATTTTCTGTAGGGTTTTTATCATGAATGGGTGTTAGACTTTGTCAAATCTTTTTCTGCATCTGTTGAGATGATCATATGATTTTTTTTCTTGACTCTGTTAATATGGTGTATTACATTTATTGATTTATGTATGTTGAACCATCCATGCATCCCTGAGATGAATCCCACTTTGTCATGTTGTATAATCTTCTTGATGATTTCCTGCATTATTTGCCAGTATCTTATTGAGAACTTTTGTATCTATGTTCATTAGGGAGATTGGTCTGTAATTCTTTTTCTTAGTTGGCTCTTTCTCTAGTTTTGATATCAAAGTGATGCTTGCTTCCAGGAATGAATTTGGGAGTATTGCTTCCCTTTCAATTTCATTAAGAGTTTGAGAAGTAGTGGTATTAGGTCTTCTGTAAATTTCTTGTAGAATTCAGCAGTGAATTTGTCACAGCCTGGGTTTTTCTTTGCTGGTAGGTTTTTAATTACATTTTCTATTTTTTTGATTGATATAGACTTATTTAAGATTTTTATATCTTCTTGATTCAGGTTTATTTCATATGTATCTATGAATCTGTCCATTTTTTCTGCCTTTTCCATCTTATTAGAATATAAGTTTTTATAGTAGGTATGAATGATCTTTTGGATTTCTGCAGGGTCCATTGTGATTGCACTCTTTTATTCCTAAATGCATGGATTTGAGTCTTTTGTTTCTTTTTTTGTTAAGGTTGGACAAGGGTTTGTCAATTTTACTTAATCTTTCAAAGAACCAACTCTTTGATTCATTGATTCTTTGTATTTTTTAGTCTCTAATACATTAATTCCTGCTCTGATCTTTTTTTTTTTCCAGTATCTGGAATCAAACTCATGACCTCACACTTGCCATGCAGGCACTGTGCCACTGAGCTAAATCCCCAGCGCCCACCTGATCTTTATAATTTCCTCCCTTGTACAAGATTTTGGATTACCCAGCTCTTCTTTTTCTAGATGTTTGAGGTTTACCATGAAGTTGTTTATCTGCACTTGGTCTATTTTTCTGATATAGGTATTAACTGCTATAAGTTTCCCTCTTAAAACTGCTTTCATTGTGTCCCTTAAGTTCTGGTATGTTGTGTTGTCTGTCATTTACTTGTACAGACTGTCTAATTTCTTCTTTAATTTTTTCTGTGACCCAATGGTTGTTCATGAGGGTGCTATTAAATTTCCATTTGTTTATGAAGTTGTTGTGATTTCCTTGGTCACTGATTTCCAATTTCATTGCACTATGGTCACACAATATTCCTGAGAAAATTTCAATTCCTTTGCATTAACTTAAGCATGTTCTATGAGCTAGTATGTGGTCTATTTTGGAGAACATTCTATGTACAGTTGAGAAGAATATGTATTCTGATGTTGTGGAGTTGAACACCCTGTAGACATCTACTATGTCCATTTCTTCAAAAGTTTGGTTCAGTTCTAATATTGCATTATTGACTTTTTGTCTAGTTGAGTTGTCTTTTTGTGACAGTGAGATATTGAGATCCTCCAATACAATTGTATTAGTGCTTATTTGATTTTTCACGCCTGTTGATTTTTTTTTATATAGTTGGGTGCACTAATATCTGTTCCATATGTATTTATGATTGTTATCTCTTCCTCTCATATTGTTCCCTTTAGAAGGATGTAGTGACCTTCTTTGTCTCTCTTAATCAATCTCGGCTTGAAATTCACTTTCTCTGCAAATAAAATAGCTACCCTTCTTTTTTATCTATTATTGTTGCATGGGGTTTTTCCATGCTTTGACTTTCAGTCTGTCAGGTTATTTTGGAATTAAATGCATTTCATGTATGCATCATATAGTTAGATATTGCTTCTTGATCCATTTATCAGTCTGTGTCTTTTGATTGGTGCACTGAAACCATTAACATTGCTAGTTATAACTGATATGTATTGACTTATCCTTGTCATGTTATCCTGTTCTTGACCCCCTTTCTTTTTTTCCCTCCCTCTGTTTAATTGTTTGCCTTGCCTGGTGGATTCCTTCTGTTGGGGTTCATGGAGTTGTAGTTCTTTTTATCTCTCTCTAGGATGTCCTTCAAATCATTTTATCTTATTTTAGTTATTTATTAACTAATTAATTAATTTATTTATTTTTGAGACATGCTGTCACTCTGCAGTTCAGGCTGGCCTTGAGCTCACTTTGTAGCCCAGGCTGGCCTCAAACTCATAATGTTCCACCTGCCTCTGTCTTCCAAGTGCTGAGATTACAGGTGTTTGCCACTACATCCAGCCCTTCAAACCATTTTGGAGTACTGGTTTGGTGGTCATAAACTTCCTCAAATGTTCTTTGTCACTGAAGTATCTTGTTTCTCCCTCAGTTTTGAAAGACAGTTTTGCGGGATATATCAATGGGGGTTGAAGGCTGTTTTTCTTTAAAACTTGAAATACTTCACTCCAAGCTCTCCTTTTCTTGAGGGCTTGTGCTGAGAAGTCAGCTGTGATTCTGATGGGGTTTCCTTTATAGGCAATTCATTTTTTTCCTTAACAGCTTTAAGATTCTGTTCTTGTGTTCAATTTCAGGAATCCTGACTATGATACACCTGGTTGTAGATTGTTTTTTGATCATGACTAATTGGAGGTCTATATGCCTCACTTATTGTATATGAAATTCTTTTTCTCTACAGGGAAATTTTCTGCCATAATGTCTGTGAACAGTTTTTTAATATCATTTGTGCTATCTCCTGCTTTTTCATTGATGTCAATCAAATGCAAGTTGTTCTTTGCCTCATCTAGTAGCTGTTCTGCTGATTTCTCATTGTTCTTTTCTATTTTTAAGAAATCTTTCTTTTTATGATTGATAACTACAAGCCTGTCTTCTATATCTGAGATCTGGTCCTCACATTAGCTTAATACTTTCAATGGGATTTTTATTCTCCTAGATGTATGCTTGAATCTGCCTTATGGATTCCATTTCTTTCCTATGCTGAGCATTCATAGATTCCATAATTTTCTTAAGCTCCTCTATTTTTTGTATCTGCTCCAGAGTCACTAAGCATGATTTTCATTGTGGACATTATCTCTGCAGTTATCTGAGAAATTATTTATGATTTGATTTTTTTTTGTCTAGAGTCTCATTCAATTACTTTTTTGTTACTCTTATGGAGCCCAGTACTGAACCAAATGGAAAATGCTCAGCATCATGGAGCTGGAAGGCAACCAACTTTATTATGATGTTGGGTTGATGGGTGATCACTCCCAATGCATCACCTCAGAGCCAGATTTGGGTTTAGTTTCTACAGGTTTTGTAAGCAAGAGATACAAAGACTTAAAAATGTGGTGAATTTTTATTGGGTAGCATCAGTTAACCTTCATTGCTGAGCAGGAAGTCCTTGAGAGAAGTTTGGAAACAGGATATGGTTGGGGTTAGAAAGTACAGGCTGTGCAGCTGGGTGCAGTCAAACTGAGCTGGGTCAGGTTATCTCTGATTTGTAGCTGGGTTTAGCCAGTCAAAACAGAATGAGTCTAACAGACAAGCTATGTGTCAGGCTGCATGATCTTATTTTGTCTTAATATAGTATCAGATTACTAGTTGATTTTTAAATTTTTAAAATTTCCATCACATTACTATTTCAGAGAGATTAGATGGTAGGCTTTTGTATTGTCCCACCTCATTGTCCCCTGGGTTTGCTTTTGGTGAACCAGATGTCTGGGGTTGCATCTTGCTTAAGTGTCTTCTCATTTTCTTTTCTTTTTTAGTTTAACTCCTGGGGTGATGCTTATAAATTGCCTATAGAGGGTTGCTTTATTGCTAGTATGTAGAACCCTTAGGAAATGACTACTTCTCTGAGGTATCTTCCAGGTGTAGTTGGTTTTGGGGTTTTGAGTCTGTTGCAAGTTCCTACCTTTTCAATTTGTTGTGGATGAGAAGTTGCTGCCTGTTTCGTCCAGCCCCTGATTCTTTGGCACTGTGCACCAGTATTGTCTGTGACACTTAGTCAGTCTCAGTCTTTGAATACCAGAAAGAACAGTGTCTATAACAATTATGTCACTTTTGGCTATAGTAGTACCATCAGCAATGACAATAACATTAAACACAGCCTAGAAAATGACAAACTGAGCTAACCGTTAATTTTCCACCTTTAACCATATCAACTAGATTTGTCATTATATAACAAAATCTGAAACAAACTAGAAAATTATATGCAGTGTACAAGTCCATAGTATGTCAATTTTGCCCTCAGGGATTAAAATTTAAAATAAGTTAGGGAGAAAACAGAGAAATGGAAAAAGAGGAAGTGATTAGAAGCAAGGCTGGAGGACAAAGGGAGAGCATGGTAACTTTGGGAAACTGGTACAGAAGACTGGAAGGAAAGAGAAAAAAGATAAAAATAACAGAACAGAACCACAAGCATAAAAAGGCTAGAAACCATGACCACACTCATATAAAAACAAGATCAAACAATGAAGAAAAAACAAAAACACAGAACAAAAACAAAACCACCACCACCACAACAAAAACAAATGAAAGAAAGAGAGAAAGAGAGAAGAAAAAAAGTCCACTTCCAGGTATGTCTCTGCGGTCACTGGTAGACAACATGTGGAGACAGAGTCCCAATCTGTGCTGATCTATTCTAGGAAGCCAGCAGTAGCTTTTTGGTGGAGTAGCAGATAATCTCAATGAGCCTGCACCTTCTGGCTGAGACCAGACTCATTCAGCCTGTGGCTGTTAGCACACTTTCCATGGGCCCCGAGGATGGGTAGGAGCCACTAGATGGAGCCCAAAGCTGGTCTGAGTTCTGAGCTCAGTTGGCCCCTCTCCAAGATGGCTCTTGGACAATCACTCTGTTGCAAGGGATGACTGGGCTCTCATCAGTCATCATCAGCTAATGTAGTCCTTCAGATCCACTGCTTCCCTCCACTGTTGCATCTCTCTCTGGAGGCCTCTGGGGTCACCAGAATTCACCATTTGTCCACAGGTGTGAACTAATCATCTTGCTCAGTAAGCCCTATCTCAGGGAGAGAGCACCATCATTGAAGTTTCTACCTTCTCTTTCATTTAAGTTTTTCTCTTCACTCTCTCCATGGACTTAAATCCATCCTTCAGATCCTTCCTGGTTGCAGGGGACCCACTTCTCTCCTTTTTGTCTTCCTCACATTGCTCTATACCAGTATCTGTATGGCAACTCTCAGGGAGGCCCTTTCTCTGTTGCTTACCACTCTGCCATCTTGGTGCTCAATCAGTGACAATGTATTTCTCTTGCTTCAGCCACACCATCAGTGAAATATTGTTAGAGCAGAGGTTGCAAACAATACAGAGCTGTTTTGGTTTGTATCTGATGCTCCCTAAAGCCTCACACACATAGGCAGGGCTTTAGAAGGTGATTGGATCATGGGAGTTTAAAGCCAACTTGCTGTTAGCAGGCAGGATCTGATTGTCTAACTGGGTTTTGTAGAATGGCCTTTCTCATCATTTTTCCTTATGAATTTAGTAATGAAATATCCTCTGCCATGCTATTTAGAGCTTTTGTGCATAGTTAGTAAGAGATTGAGTGTGCCCCATGAGATAGGAGATAGGGTGTGTCTTAGACTGGTTAAAAAGAGGGGAATGGGGATCCTAGCCCTCCTTTTCAGGACTTATATATAAAAGTTCTCTTGGGTTCCTTTGAGGTTTGGACAGCATAAAAGGACATAGACACCAGGAAGAGCTCACCATCTTGGCCTTCCTCATTATATCCAACCCTGTGTCTCTAAAGTGTATTTTTACCTTGCTTTTCCTTTTGCTCAGCCCAAGCTGGTTCTTCATAGAGTTTCTTCTTCATGCTTCACTTTTACTTTTTCAAAAAAACTTCTTGCTACCTCTTTTTGCTCATTTCATTCAATTTTTTGCTTGAGACAAGAAGAATTTGGACTCCACCTCCAGAAGGAGACACAAGCAACACAAAGCTTGGTAATGTGTATTTGGGGAGTGACATGTAGAAGGAAACTACCTGCCAACATTATTTGGTGTAGCCAACCAGGAGGAGACCAGGTAAGGCCTGATGGGTGCACTTTTTGTTTTTCCGTAAAACATTGTGAAGGCTGGAGGCTTTTCTTTTCTTCTTCTTTTCCTCACTCTCCCCTAAGCCAGGAATTCAGGAGACTCTTTTATAGTGTATAGAGAACTATTTGTTACTTTTGTGGTCATAAGGAATGGGGAAGGGGATTGAGACAGTTTTTGTTTTACTTCCAGCTGCAATAGACTTTTCTTTCTTTCTTTCTTTCTTTCTTTCTTTCTTTCTTTCTTTCTTTCTTTCTTTCTTTCTTTCTTCTTTCTTGTGGTATGCCTTGCTGTCCATGTATTTGTTTGCTACCCAGTTTTTGGAAATTAACCTGGTTTCCATTTAGCGGACTTTTGTAAATTTTTTTTCTCAGTTTGTTTTGATGTGATGCTGGCTAGGATTAAGGGTGCCCCACTCTGGGTATGGGTGGCACCAATAAATAGGCTTAGAGCCTGCATGGAATCATGAAGCTACACATGGGTTTATGTCAACTGCCATCTTTTTATTTGGCACTTGTCTATTTTATTTTTTTCTAACTGACCTTGTGAGTTAAGCCTCTGATTTTGGAGAACAAGAGGGAGGAACCTCTTTTCTTTTTTGTTTATTTTAACTGGCACAGTGGCTCTTCCCCATGTGGAAAAGAAAAATTTATCTGTTTTTAAAGGAAATACCTAAGGCTTTCTCCAGGGTGGAGAAATGGCCAGGAAGGCCTGTTCAAACCAGGTTTGAGTGACTTGCTTCCTTCCTATTTTAAACCCCACCTATGGCTATAACTTCCTGGCTGGATTTCTTCCTTTTGTAAGTCCAGGTAATTTAAAACTGATGCCTGATAATTTGAGCAGAACAAATAAACAGTATTTAAAATTTAACCAAAGAAAGTGTAAGTATATGAAAGCAAAGTCATCCTCATTCTTAGCCTTTTTAACAATCCATGTAAATGCAAGAAGCAATTTTCCCAATTGGCTCCATTCTGGTTTAGTAGAGTCATCAAAAGACTCAAAATCCCAGCTGAGCCATCAGTAGCTCAGAATGCAAGTAGAACCACTAAGGGACTTGAAATGCAAGTCAAGCCATCAAGGGGTACAAGTAGTGAAGGGAATTTTGCTTGGGGAAGTTCCAGCCTTACTTCAAGGCAGTTAAAGGACTAGGCAAGGCCAATAAGTAGCTTGGCCTCTTTCTCCCTAATAAGTTAATGGATCCTAATGATATAGGGGAAAAAACTCCCAACCTGAAAGATATCTGGGAGGAGTTCATGTTCTCTAAAATCAAAGAATGAATTTTAGGAACAAAAGAGGTTAAGAGCAGAATGTATTTATAGAGGGAAAGAAAGCTTCTGTCCAAGAGAGAGACAGAAGCAGGACATGAGTGGATTGCCCAGGAACCTGTCTTTTCTAGGGACTTTTATACAGCAAAACCACAAGGTGAGGCAGGTCCAATGTAGCAAACATGGGGACTTGCTAGATGGGCATGAGGTGGAACAAAACTGTGGTCAGCCAAAGATTACAAGTATAATTGTTCAGGTAAAATTGATTAAATTGGGATCAAATGGGGTAGCAAGTCATGCAGCAAGAGGGCATGAACACAGAACAGGGTCCTTTCCTATAGAGGTTTGGGTTAGTGACTCTTCCTGGCTTTATCAAGATGATTGTTAACAATTTCAAATATCAGTCCTTGAGGTCCATCCCTAGGGAACTATGTGGTAGCATCTGTTTAATCTTTTGTCCCCAGCTGAGGTTGTCTGTCTCCCCGACAGTTGCAAGGTATCTCATCTTTTGCATTGGCTCCTTCCAGGGCCTAGCTCTGTCTGACTGTCTATAATATTTTTATCAAACTCAGCTGCGTGTAACACCAATAGGGAGACTAAAACCCCTGGGAGGCTTTTTTCTGTATTTAAGGATGCTGGCATTGCTCAGACAGAGAAGTCTGTCTAGTCTGTGTTAGGGTGTCACAAGGGATGCTTTGTGGACCCCTGAGATCTCCTTCTGCATGGGATGCCATTTTAAGAAGTGAAGTTATCTCCTCTCTCTAGGCTCCACACTGAGACAAGGGAAATATCTTGGACCTTGCCAACATGTGGATTTCATTGACTTTGCCCACTAGGCCATTTTTTAAAAATTTTTTTGAGGCAGGATATCACTAGGTAGTTCAGGTTGGCCTCAAACTCACTATATAGCTCAGGTTGGCCTCAAACTCATGGTGATCCGCCTGTCTTAGCCTCCCAAGTGCTGAGATTATAGGCACATACAGCCACATCTAGCTAAGCCATATTCTTAATGAGTGGAAAATGTTTGGTCCTCACACTCTAAAACAGGAATGTCTTACCTACTATTGCAATATGATTTGGGTTCAATATGAACTCAGAGGTATCAAGAGATTGGTAGAGGATTATACTTCAAATGATGAGACTACTGTCCAGTTACAGTGTTGCTGTTTAAAACACACAAGGTGGAATGAAATGCCTTATGTCTAGGGTTTTATAACTATCAAAGGGAATGTTTAGGGACTATTGTGTTTAGAGTAGCCCCCAAGAAGGAGAAAGTTATTCTGGATGACCTTGTCCTGAGACCCCACTTGTCTCTCAGAGGGATGTGGGTCTTCCTATTCTGTGATGATACTGGGAGATCTCTTCCACCTCCCCCAGGTCAAGTAGACCTGGCCCCTTTTCAGTTACAGGTGTATAATAGGCTAGGAGCTATGCAAATTAATAATGTGCTTTAAAAAGGGAAAGAAAGATTATTTCCCTTCAGCAGAACCAAACTGGGTCTGTAATACCAGTAGGGGATTAAGAAAGATGTCTGAATATACTCTTACCGGGAGAGATAAAAAGGGATGTTTAGTCTTTTGTAAATATACTAATATAGACCCATCTTCCAGAAAGGGAGAAGCAATAGTGGGACATCATTTTATCTGTCAATCAGCCTGAGATATTTGGTGTAGACTACAAATACTTCAGACGAGCCCGCAGCCACCAATGGCCCAATTGCTGGATACGACCTTTTCTGTATTCAACAACTGGGACCCAGAGAAAAGACAAAGAAAGACTAAGGTTATGGCTGCTGCAGTTGGTGATGCTTTAAACCCACTCAGGTCATCTGAGGAAAAAACAGGGACAGCTGGGGAAAGAGTTCCTGTTTTAAATACAAGAGGAATGATCACTGGGCACAAGATTGCACCAAGCTTCCCCATGGGCCCTGCTCCAGATGTGAGGCAGCTAATGTGCCTGACTCATGGCATTGGAGGTCTGACCCTGCCTGCTCTCAGAGGGGCTAGGCCATCCAGAGCCCTCATTTCCTGCTCTGATAATTGAAGAGGCCCAGCAGAACCTGCAGTGCCTTGGTTATGTATATTGCCATCTCCTCCAAGGAATCTTGGGTAATCTTAGATGTCATGAGTGAGCCAATTCAATTACTTCATTCTGTTTTGACTTACTTTTCTAGAAAACCATCCTCAGTATCTGTAGCCATAGTTGGGGTCAAGGGGACCCATAATCAGAGATTATTTGCAGCTGTATTAACAGAAGAAGCTGCAAACTTAACTTTGGGGCAGAGATTAGGAGTCCTAAGTCCCCATCAAGTCAGAGCTATTCTGGAGACAAAAGGTTACTTGTGGCTAAGAGAGGAATGGCTTACCAAATAAAGACCATGCTCTTAGACACCCCTGAGGTTAGAAAAACTTGCAGTACTATTAACCCTGCTTCTTTGATGCCTATAGGCCCAGAAGTTAGCCACTCTTGTGAACAAGTGATCTCCCGGACCTATGCAAGCAGGCAAGATATCAGTGACCTTCGCCTCCAAAACCCGGGAGAGGTTTTGCTCACTGATGGAAATAGCTTTGCCAATCATCTCTAAAGCACAAGCAGAAAATTATACAACTCTTAGAGACAGTCCATTTTTCCAAGCAGGTCATAGTCATGCATTGTAAAAGGCACCAAAGAGACATGTCTGAAGTATCCTTCAGCAATCAAAAGGTTGCTAGGGAAACAAAAAGGGCAGCTTTACAGCCCCTTAAGACTCTAGACTTATTCTTAGTTCCTGAGGAACCATTAAAACCAGTCTATACTCCCCAGGAAGACAAATGTGACTCAGAACAAGGGGAAATTAAAAAGGGACTCTGGTGATATTTAGAAAACAAACTGGTCTTTCCTTAAGGGACACAAATGGAAGGCTATAAAAACACTTCATGATTCCTTCCATATGGGAAGAAATGCTGCATTGGAAATGGTCACTCAAGTTTTCATGGGACCAGCACTCGTGTCAACCACCTTACAGTTCTGCAAAACTTGCCCAATCTGTGCATACGATAACTGAGGCAACTAAAATCACTTTATTAGAATTGTACAGGAGAGGGACATTGGAAGGACTGGCAATTAGACTTTACCCGTATACCACCATGAGGAGCATTTAAAGCAAATGTTGGTACTTATTGACACTTTTCCAGGCTGAGTTGAAGCCTTTCCTATCCATTCAGAAAAGGCTATAGAGGTAGTCAAGGTGCTTCTTAAGGAAATAATCCCCAGATTTGATTTACTCCAGTCTCTAGAGTGACAGCAGATCTTCTTTTACCTCCCAAGTAACTCAGGGAGCACCAAGGGAAAGGTTTTAAGAATAAAGTACCACCTCCATTCCACTCGGCAGCTTCAATCATCTGGAAAGGTAGAGAGAGCCTACCAGACTTTAAAGTGAGCTCTGACAAAACTTTGCCAAGAGATGTCTGAGTCCTGATTGCTGTCAATGACATTCATGAGAATTCATAACATTCCCAAAAATGGGCTAAGTCTGAGCCCATTTGAGATGTTATATGGTAGACTATTCCTGTCTTTTGATATGATAGTAGACCCAGAGACTGGGAGACAATTACAATATCTCATTAATTTGGGCTAGGTTCAACAGGCTATCCAAATTTATGGGAACAGAGTCTTGCCAGCTCCTGGCCCAGGGGGACCACCTACTGTCCATCCTGGAGACCAAGTGCTTGTAAAAAATTTTGAGAGAGGGCACACCCACTGACTAATTAAAATCAAAATGAAAGGGTCCCTTCTCAGTGATCTTTGCCACACCCATTGCAGTAAACGGGGCAGGGATAGAGAATTGGATTTATCTTTCTAGAATAAATCCAGTCCCACCTGAAATGTCTAAAGAACAAGATTACCCAAAAGGAGAAAGCTACTCCTGTGAGCCTCTGTAAGACTTGATACTTCTCTTCAAAAAACAAGACTCCAATGCTGCTACAGGAAGCATGGAAATCTGACCTGTTCTTCATATTTGGGCTAATATAAAGTTTCTTTCTCCTATCAAACAAGTACTTAACTGGTTGCTAACTCTTTTCTTGTTTTGTGACAGGTTTTTCTTTCTTCATCCCAGCCAGTGAGCCACAGCACCCCAAGGTAGTTAGGTAGAGAACATATAATCTGCAGTAAGTAGGTTCTACAGCACCTCCCAGCTTGAAAAATCTATAGAAAACAGAGACCTGCACTCATTCAGCATTCCATAAAAACTATGGGGTTTTATATCTCTCAGGGGCAAATGAGATAGGAAACAGGACATGGCTTAGACTGGCTGGGAGGAGAGGTGTGGGATCCTAGCACTGCCTCTCAGGACCTGTATATAAAAGTTTTCATGGATTCCCTCAAGATTTGGATGGCATAAAAGGACACAGATACCAAAAAGAGCTCACTATCATCACATTCCTCATGATATCCAGCCCTGTATACTCCAGGGAGTACTTTTATCTTACTTTTTCCTCTTTTACTTGGCCCAAGCTTGTTCTGCAGAGTGGATTTCTCCTACATTCTTCACTTTCAATTTTTCAAATAAACTTTTGTCATCCCTCTTTGCTTATTTCATTCAATTATTTATTCAAGACAAGAACTTGTAATCCAAATACAGAAGGAGACATAAGCACCATTAAATCTAGTAATGTTTATTTGGTGAGCCATTTTTAGAAGGAAACAATCCAGTAACACCATTCTATACTCATGTCTTATCTGGAAAAGGAAGACGTGGCTAGATGATCATACCAGTGAAAAACTGATGTGCTCCTCAATACCACAAGACTGGCAGGTTAGCTGATTGATCTATGGTTTTAAGCCAGTGCCCTTTAATCCATGGGTACCCTAATGTACATCTTCCTATCCTCCCTAGAGGCAACTAAGTTCCATAGGCTTGAGCCACATAGTCACTGAGGTATTGTTTGGGTTCGGCCATCTTATTCTAGCTCTTACCCTCCACTCATCACCAAAGAAGCCAGTATCTCTTAACACAATAGTGTAATTAGAGCTTTAGGTAGGGTTCCACCACATATTTGGGGTGTTATTGCTCTATAGTTATGGATTTTTTGTTTTTCCCAACAAAGCTAGTTAACTGAGTTCCTTCGTAATAAATATCAGTGGAATACATTTATCCAAGACTTGAAAATATTTATTTATAAACTCATGGTTATATTTTATCATGGGTATTTTAGGAGTCGGGGATATGTGAGAATCTCTATGTTTCCATATTTGAATATTAACTGTGGCTAGAGAAAATTTTTTCTATAGCTCTTATGATGAACAGTCTCACTGGCTGCTGAGGGGCATCAGACCTGGTAGCAAGCTTTAAAAGTGTTGCTGCACTTTGTAGCTGTTTTATAAAAGTTTGAAGCTTTCTCAAATCATTTCTCTGTAGAGAAGATATCCATCATGGTAGTACAAATGTACTAGAAGTGGGCAATTATCTCCAATGAGGGAACTAATGTTGTCCTTCAGTGGGCCCTGCAATATGGTAAAAACATTAACAAAGATGCATGCTGGGTTTGTAGATAATTGCATTGGTTGTTGGGCTCCAGATGATGTGTGTTATGGCTTGGCAGAAAGTTTGCATTTTGCTCATGTCCAGAGCCTTTGCCTGAGACTGAGATTAAGGGTAGTGGACTAATTAATCTGGCAGAAGAAATTTCAAGGCAGTTCAATGATAAGGCGGTGGCATGGCTGTGGTTGGGGGCTTTTAGCCAGACCTATGTTGAAAATCAAGAGTAAAGAGGCCGTGCAATGATTTAAAACATTTTGAAATTGGGCAGAAAGGAAACTCCCGTAAAGCTATGGAATTCAAAGATAAAGCAAGGGAGATAATGATTGCTGAGAAGGAACAGGAGGATAGAAAAGATGGCCTGTGGCATCACAAGAAGCAACAGGACTCCACCCCTTGCAGGGGTGAAAGACTTTGCAAAAGTGAAAAACCTTCCTTTGACAAGAAAGCCTAAGAGCACCATGTTCCAAAATAGTGACAGTCACACCATGTTCCAGAATGGTGGCAGCTGCACCATGTTACAGAATGGCAGCTACCCCCACCACAGTGTTCCAGTGTGGCAATGGCTGCACCATGTTCCAGAATGGTGGCAACATAGAGAATTTATTCTTTAGAATTCAATTCAGAGTGCTCAACTCTTTAGTCTTTCTGGTTAGCTTTGATAATTATTTGTTTACTCATTATTCTTTCTCTTCTGCCTTCTTCTCTAGATACCCAAAGCTTGAGTGATCATCCATTGTCCTCCAGCCTTGCTTCTACCTGAAAGCAATCATAACATCCAGATGGCATGGTTGTTCTCTGGGACTACCGTGAGGATGGTGTGACTCCATTTATAATTTTCTTTAAGGATGGTTTAGAAATGGAAAAATGTTAATGGATTCAGTGGTTACCTTGGATCTGTCACTTGTCATAACTGGCTGCTGCTTGTCCCTCTACACAACACAAAGATTTTAGACAAAAGGGATTGATGTCATCTTGAATGCTTCATTTATTCTGACCATGTTTTATTTGGAGTGGAGGCATTGCTTTTAAGACTGATTTCTCTTCATTTCTCTGTTTTATCTGGTATCCCTCTTAAATTTCCTCACCACAGAATAAAACCACTCTATCAAGGGGCAAATCCTTTGCATAAAGCTCCCAATCTACGGTGGACTCTGTTATATACTGTATATCTTGCTTCTGTGGTTAAAGGTACCAAATTAATAGTTACCACAGTTTGACAGTTTCTAAGATGTGCTTGATGCTATTGTTATTGCTAATTGTACCACTTTTTTGAGCTTAAATGCACTTTATTTTCAGACAAGCTACATAACATGTTTTTCCCCTTAAAAGCAATGCCTCCACTCCAAATAAAACATGGTCAAAATAAATGAAGCATTCAAGATGACATCAATCCCATTTGTCTAAAATCCTTGTGTTGTGTGGATGACAAGCAGCAGCCAGTTATGACAAATGATAGATCCAAGGTAACCATTGAATCCATTAACATTTTTCCATTTCTAAACCATCCTTAAAGAAAATCATAAATGGGTCACATCATCCTCACAGTAGTCCAGGAGAGCAACCATGCGATCTGTATTCATGTTTGCACCAGTAAAGAACTGATAGTTTTTGAAATTAGCAAGGATGTGCTTGATTTGTTCTGCAGCCCCTGTCATAAATGGTTTTACTCTTTCTGTTTTTTGTTCTTCAAGTTTGCCTTTGATTGATTTCATGTAGTCTTTGATGTACTTCTTGTAGGCCTCTTTTGTGAAGCTGGTTTCCTACAAGTGGTGGTTTACGATAATGTCCACACCAGTGATGGCTGTGCTTTCAGTGCCCTCACCCTCCAGGCCTTCAGCGGAGGCGTTCCCACCAATGAGTGAGTCATCGATGTTACCCTCTGTTCTACTGACCATCTTGCCCTCCACCTCCAGGCACAGCCCATTCACAATCTCCTGGATCTTGTAAATGTCAGAGAACATCTCATCGTGGCTGATGAGGTCCTGGTAGACAATAATGGTGGTGGCTGAGGGAGACGGTGGCTGTGCAAACTTAGCAGGAGCTGGGAGCTCAGAGCAAGCATGGTTAAACCAGGGCAGTGCTTGGGGTGGGACAGGGACAGGGGGCGGAAAGCTGTACCACTTAATCTAGGATGTCATATCTGTTGTAATCAATTTTTCTCCCTTGTATAGCAACACTGAGAAGACCTGGGGTAATAACTATCACCATAGTCTTGTACAAAAGTACAAGGGACTGAGCCAAATGGATACCAACATATCAGCATTAATAAATTGGGAAGGTAAGAAATTGGGACAGATGGAAAAATCAAGAAACTCCTACACTAAAAAGACATCCCTGAAGAGCAGACATTTCCTAGGGAGGTCTTGATAGTATCTATTATAAAATCATACAATAATCAAGGACAAAAAAATTTAAAAATGGAAAACAATACAGAGCAAAATGCAACCCTAGACCTCCAGCCTAACCAGAACAACTCCAGGGGACAATGAGATAGAGGAAAATCAAAGTCACAAACATCATATTTCTCAAATGATAGCATCTTAGTTACTTTTCTCATTGCTTGGAAAAAATATCTCATACACAGAGTTAAAGAGGGAAAGGTTTATTTAGGTTACAGTTTGTAGAGGTTTCAGTCCATAATCAGTTGGTTCCAAGGCATGGTGGCATGGCAGAGGGTCAACAGTTTATAGTGGTAGAAGACAGCAAAAGCAGCCAGAGCAAAAAGGGGGAAACAAACCTCTTTCTGTCTTTTTTATCTTATCCAGACTTCTGGGATTAGGGTGGTAACAATCAAATCAGTGGAATGATCCAGCAATCACCCAGTTTTAATCCCAGCAACCTTAATCCCAGCATTGCACTATGAGTCAGTCACAAATTCTAGATTCAGCTGCCTCTGAGAAGCCTGCCCCTCATGACTGTATGAGGTTTTGGGGAGCACATCCAGACATAATCTGTAACATTCCACCCCTGACCAACCAAAGACTTATGTACATCCCTTTATGCAAAAGATACTTAGTCCATCTCTAAGAGTTGCCAAAGTCCTAAAAGTTTGAGCATTGCTTAAAGGTCCAAGTCCCAAATCTCCTCCAAGATGTAAGGCAAACTCTTAGCTGTGAACCACTGTAAAAAGGAAGCAAAGCTAAACACTTCCAACATTCAATGGCATTACAAAAGTTACAAACACGGAGATAGAAAAGATAAAAGTTATCCTTACAAAAGTTACAAACACAGACATAGAAAAGATTGGGACCAAAGTAAGTCAAAAATCAAGCAGGGCAAACATTAAGTCCTGTAGTTCCGTGTGCAGCATCTGAGACAATCTGTGGAAAGTTGTGAGCTCCAAAGGGCTTTGGTGGCTCCATCCCTATGGCATTTCTGGTGGTAGTAGTTCACATGGTTTCTCTCTTAGTCCTGCTTTGCTCCCTCCTTGCGGGTTTCCTTAGATGATACATGTTCCTGGCTTTTCCAAACTTCTGGGATCTCCACAGTACCTTTGATTTCACATACATAGCTTCACATATTTTCCTGTCAGGGGAACATTGCCTGGCCTCTCTGGCCTTCTTCTGAAATATGTAGGGGAGCCTTCCTGACCCCATAACCTTGCCTTCTGCGTATTCCTAAAATAAGCAACATGTTGATAATGCGAAGGTCCACCGCCAGCTAGAGCAGTAACCAGGCCTTCCTCTCTCTTGGCTATAGGGGTCGAGGGCTTGGATAGCTGAGCAATCTGAATTCAATTTTGAGAAGCAAATTCTCTATGCTGTTGCCACTCTGGAACATGGTGCAGCCACTGCCATTTTGGAACATGGTGTGGCTTCCATCATTCTGGAACATGGTGTGACTGCCACCATTCTGGAACATGGTGGAGCCTATGCCATTCTAGAACATGATGCCACTGGTTTTCCTGTCAAAGCAGTCTTTCACTTTTGCAATTTTGGGGCTGCAAAGGGTAGAGTTCTGCTGGTTCTTGTGATGCCTTCAGGCCACCTTTCCTATTCTCTTGTTCCTCCTCAGCAATTGAGACTATCTCATTTACTCTATCTTTGTAGTCTGCAGCTTTATTGGAGCTTCCTTTCTGGCCATACTCACAACATTTTAAATCATTCTGTTAGGTTCTTTGCCCCTGATTCTCAACATAGACTAGCTAAAAGCCCCCAGTAGTAACTATGCCACTGCCTCACCATTTGACTGCCTTAACATTTCTTCTACAAAATCGATTAGTCCACCATCTTTAACCCCAGTCTCAGGCAAAGTCTCTGGACATGAGCAAAATGTAAACAAAATTTCTACCACACCATAACACTCATCATCTGAGTTCAACAGCCAGTGCTGTCCGTCTTCCCAGCAGAAACTTCCTGAGCTTGGTCTTTAGTGGATGGATTTCTATGAGCCTTCTGGTTTTCTGAGCCTTCACCAACATCTCCCATCCAAAACAGTCTAAGACATTCCAGCTCTGCTTTTTCAGGTTGCATTTCTGAACCTTTTCAATCTCTTCCCACAAGCCATTCCCAAAGACTCTTGAACCACATGGTCGGATGTAGTCACAGAAGTGACTTCACTTTTCTATTACCAAACTTTGTCTTGGCTACTGTTCTTTCATTGTTGAGAAACACACAAACTTAAAGAAGGAAAGGTTTATTTAACTCACGGTTTGTGGCAGTTTCCGTCTGTAATTTGCTGGCTCCAAAACAAAGTTACACAGGGAAGAGGGGCAACAGTTCATGGTGGCAGAAGACAGTAAAAGAAACAAGAGCTAAAAGGGGGATATAAACCAACATTTCTGCCCCTTTTATTTTATCCAGACTTCTGGGATTAGGGCAGTGCCAAAGCAATCAATGCAGTGATCCATCAGTCACCCACCTTTAATCTCATCACCCTTAATCCCAGCATTGTATTATGAATCAGTCATAAACTCTAGATTCAGCTATATCTGACAGGCCCACACACCATGGGTTCATGAGGCTTTGGGGGAAAGTCTAGAAACAAGCCATAACAGATTGCAACAGAAATAAAGAAACAGATCCTTGAGACTATAGAAGAAATCAGATCAGAAATAATCTCTCAGGTAAAAAAAGAGATAATAACCATAATGAAGGACTTCCTCAGCAAATGTAGAGTAGACATAAATTAAAAATAGAAGAGCATAGGAAAATGATGGAAATCATAAATACTCAACATAGGAAAGAAATGGAATGCTTGAAACAGATTCAAAATGATATCCAGGAAATTAAAAATTCAAATAAAAGTTTGCAAAACCACATGAATGAACATGAAGATACAATATCAGACCTAGACAACAGGATTGTGGCTAGTGATCATGAAAGGAAAGGTGTCTTAAAAATAACAAGGGAGCAGGAAAAATAATTCAACAGCTGCAAGATAATTCAAAGAACAGCATAATATTGATTAGAGTCAATGAAAAAGTAGGAGTCAGCACAAATAACATAAAAAGCTCTCTCACACAAAACCAATAGAAAAGAATTTAAAAAATAAAAGCAAAGAAAGAAAAAGGGAAAAACTTAAAAAACACACAAATTTTCACAACTTGACAATTTAGTCTGCAAATGCAATAAGGTATACATATATAATACCGGTGTGGCTCTGTTCTTTAAGTTAAGAAGGGTACAATGCAGGCTCAAGTAAAAACAAACTACCCCTCCTGTCCCCTCTTTACAGACATAATGGAAGAAATTGCCCAAGCATGGAAAATGAATTAGACACACAAATAAATAAGGCACTCCAATTAGCCATGAACAAAACAAATCTATACCAAGGCATATAATAAGATCCCAGGAATTCAGAGAAAGAACAGAATGTTAAAAGGTGTTAGAGAAAAGAAACAGATCACCTATAAAGTAAAGCCCATCAGAATCATAGCAGACTTCTCAACACTAGCCCTAAAGTCAAGAAAAGCTGGGAAAGAAGTATTTCAAGTCCTGAAAGAAAACAACTTCCAACCTGGATTGATGTAACCTGCAACACTATCTTTCAAAATCAAAGGAGAAACAAGTTACTTCCATGAAAAAGAACTGAAGAAATTCATGATTGCAAACTAGCTCTACAACATACACTAAAGGACATTCTAGAAAGACATAAAATGACCACAATTCTAAGAACACCAATAGAAAGAAACCAACAGGTTTAGAAAGCAATTAAACAGAGGGAGAAAACATGGAACCAGCAGCAGGAAAATAGTATGACAAAGATAAGCAGACACATGTAAGTTGTAACCGTCAATGTAAATGGTCTCAATTCATCAATCAAAAGATACAGACTGGTAGAATGGATCAAGAAACAAAATCCAACCATATGTTATATACAACAAACACATTTTACTCAAAAATCTCATAGGATGAAAGTCAAACATGGAAAACAATATTCCACATGACAGGGACTCAGAAAAAAGCAGAGAGAGTGATTCTATTTGCAGACCAAGAATGATCAAACCAAGAATGATCAAAGGAGATAAAGAAGGTCACTACATAATTGTTAAGTGAAAACATCAAGAAAAAGAGATAACAATCAGAAATATATATGCATTCAATATAGGAGCACCCAATTATATAAAATTAATATTAATGGACATGAAAAATCAAATAAGCACTAGCATAACTGTAATGGGGGAGCTTAATACCAGACTGTACAGATAGATCAACCAAAGTCAGCAAAGGAATACCAGAACTGAACCAAACCTTTAAATAAATGGACTTAGTAGTTGTCTACAGAGTATTTCACCTCATAAAATTACAATACCCATTTTTCTCTGCTGCACATAGGATGTTCTCAGAAATAGACCACATACTAGCCAATAGAATATGTTTAAGTATATGTAAAGGAATTGAAATTATCTCAAGAATATTATTTGACCATGGTGCAATGAAATTGGAAATCAATGGTAAAAGACACCACAAAAAATCCTTAAATACATGGAAATTAAATAACACCATCCTGAGCAACCAATGGGTCACAGGAGAAATTAAAGCAGAAATTAAACAATAACAACAATAAAGTGACATTGCCAATACAACATACTGGAACTTATGGGATACAGTGAAAGCAATCCTAAGAGGAAAATTTATAGCAGTGAACTCTCACATAAGGAAAACAGAGTGAGCTCAAATAAACAACCTAATATTGTACTTCATGCTTCTAGAAAAAGAAAAACAATTTAAACCCTAAGCTCATTCAAGGGAGAAAAGTATAAAGATCAGAGCAGAAATTACTGCAATTGGACTAAAAATCAATGAATCAAAGAGTTGGTTCTTCAAAAGAATAAATAAAATTGATAAACTCTTAGTCAACCATATAAAAAATAGAAAAAGATTCAAATTCATGCAATTAGAAATAAAGAGGGCGAAATCAGCAAAAATCCTGTGGAAATTCAAATCATCAATATGTACTTCAAGAATCTTTACTCTGTTAAGATGGAAAACAGAAGAAATGAACAGCTTTCTAGATATATATGAATTGCCACAGTTGAATCAAAAGATATAAAAATTATAACTAATCCTATATCAGTTAATGAAATTGAAAATTTAATTATAAACTTACCAACAAAGAAAAGCCCAGGTCCAGATGGATTCACTGCTGTATTCTACAAGAAACTTAGAGATGATCTATTGAAATTACTGATGAAACTAATGAAATTGAAAGGGAAGCAATACTCCCTAACTCATCACCGGAAGCAAGTATTACCCTGACATGAAAACTGGAGAAATACTCAATCAAAAAGAGAACTACCGGTCAGTCTCCCTAATGAATAGATACACAAAAATCCTTAATAAGATATTAGCAAGCAGAATGTAGCAAATCACCAAGAAGATTATACACTATGACCAGGTGGGATTCATCCCAGGAATGCAGGAATAGTTGAATGTATGCAAATCAATAAATATAATATACCATATCAATAAAGCCAAAAATAAAAATCACATGATCTTCTCGATAGATACAGAAAAAGCATTTGACAAAGTCCAATACCCACTCATAATAAAAACCCTATGGAAAATTGGAATAGGTAGTCTTTATGTCAATCTGATAAAAGCCATCTATGACAAACCAACAACCAACATCATCCTAAATGGTCAAAACTGAAAACTTTCACTCTTAAATCACGAACAAAGCAATGATTTTCACTATCAACACTCCTATTTAATGCAGTTCTACAAACATTAGCCAGGGTAATTAGACATGAGAGAGAAATAAAAGGAATAATGATAGGAAAGGAAGCAGTTAAATTACCATTATTTGCAGATGACACGATACTCTACTCAGAAGATCCCAAGAATTTCACCAAAAGAATTCTATATTTAATAACTAAATTCATCTGCATAGACGGGCATAAAGTCAACACTAAAAAATAAATAGCATTCCTGTACATAAATAATAAACACCAAAAAGAACTAACATTGAAAATGGTTATACTCCCAAAATTGTTATACAGATTTAATGCAATCACAATCAAAATACCATTGGTATACCTCACAAAACTAGAGCAAACTTTCCTCAAATTCATTTGGAACCTGAAGAGACCTAGAACAGCAAAAATTATTCTGGCAGCAAATGCAAGGCAAAGGGCATCATAATCCCTGATTTGAAGTTGTATTACAAAGCTATTTTGATAATCCAGCATGTTATTGGCAAAATATAAAAAAAAAAAACACATACACACACAAAAACCCCCAGACCCAAGTGTCAATACAACAGATTAGAAGATGCAGAAACTCCTCCAAACACACTCAACTTCCTTATCTTTGATGAAAGGGACAAATTCCTTCACTGGAAGAAAGATAGCCTGTTTAATAAATGATGTTAGAAAAACTAGCTTTCCACATTCTGAAGGGTATCTAGACCTATATCTTTCACCATGCACTAACCAAAAATCAAAGTGGATCAATCTAATATTAAAACAATGTAAATATTAAAACAGAGTCACTTAATCTTCTGGAAGAGAATATAGGTAGAACTCTTGAAGGCATAAATAGGAAAAGATTTCATGAACAAAACAAAACACCTGGGAAATACAATAAAGAATCAACAACTGGGATCTCATCTTATTAAAAAACTTTTGCACAGCAAAAGAAATCACCAACAGAGTAAAAAGACCACCCACAGAGTGGGAAAATATTTGAGCCAGTTACTCCTCAGACAAAGGACTAATATCTAGACCATATAAAGAACTGAAAAAAAATCAGATCCCCTAAATTCAAAGACTCAACCCAAAAATGGGCATCTGAGATGAATATACACTTCTCAGATAAAGAAATACATATGGCAAATAAATAAATGAAAAAATGTTCAACATCATTGGTCTTTAATTCATTGCTAATTAAAACAAGACAGATTATATCTTACTGCAGGAAGGATGACTATTACAAAACATAATCAATTACAAGTGCTGGCAGATATGTGGGGAAAAGGAAATACTTCTCCACTGTTGGTGAAAGTGTAAATTGGTGCAACCACTGGAAATCAGTGTGGAGGTTCCTTAAAAGTCTAGGACTAGAGGTCCATACTAATTACTCAGCTGTTCTCCTTCTTGGTATCTACCCAAAAGAATTAGAATCATCATATAACAGCAATATATGCACACCCATATTTATAGCAGCAGATTTTGTAATTGCTAAATCTTGGAAACAACTTAAATGCCCATCAACTAGTGAATGGATAAAGAAGATGTAATTTTTCATATAATGGAGATTACTACTCTGCCATAGTGAAGGATAAACTTGAAACATTTATTGCTAAGTGAATAGACCTTGAGAACATACTCTTAAAAGTAAAACAAATTTAAGTAAATTTCTTAAGTAAATTAAGAAATTAAGTTTCTTAAGTAAAACAAATTTGACACACATGTAAATATCCCATTGTTTCTCTGATGTGAAAAACTGAAAGTATAAATAAGAATAAGATTTTTAAAAGAGGTATGGCAAAATGGGAAGACATTTTTCAAAAGTAAAGGGGAACTAGAGAGGGGGGAGAGGGAAAGGAAAGAAGGGGAAAGAAAAAATGAGGAAAGAAGGATGCAGTGGAATCAAGGCTTTGTACATAAGGAGAGGAAGAGGTGTTGAAGGGAGGGAAAGGGAATGAGAGAAAATAAAAAAGACAAATCAAGGTATATCACATACAGATACAAATTTCTTATAAATGTGATTACTGTTTTTTTTTAATTTTATGGGCCACTATTCACAGACATTCTTTTTTTTTTTGGCACTGGGAGTTGAAATCAGGACCTTGCACTTGCCAGGCAGATGCTTCTGCCACTGAGCTATATCCTCAGCCCAAATGTGATTATTGTATATACCTAAATTGTACCAATAAACTTAATTAAATAAAAAGAATAAGTTTGGGCCTGGCATGATGGCTCATGCCTGTAATCTCAGCACTGGAGAGGCTGAGACAGGAGGATCCTTGCAAGTTCAAGACCAGCCTGGGCTACAAAGTGAACTCAAGGCCAGCCCGAACTGCATAGCGAGACCCTGTCCCAAAAAGACAAAAAAAGAAAATAAGTTTAGGAAATAATATTACTGTACATGAAAACTTATTACCCAATATAAAGTGTATCTCATTTATAGAATAACAATGTTTGTTTAATCAAAGCCAATAGATGTAGTTCATGTTTTCAATGACAGGATCAATTTAAAGAGATGTCAAAATTTTTTATCACTTCAAAGTCTAAGTTTCAAATTTAATGCATATTATGTAAAAGAGCAATTATTAGTTGCTTTTTCTTATGCATTAAACTTAACTTTAGTTAATTTAACCATTTACAACCTGATTATTAAAAAATTTCCAAGTCAACATTTAAATGATGTTTAACTTTTTGTTCTTCTTTGATATTTTCCTGAGACAAGGTCTCACTATGTAGTTCAGGCTGGCTTTGAATTTATAGTGATCCTCCTGCCTCAGCCTCCTGAGTCTTAGGATTACAGGTGTGCGACACCATGCCTGGCACCTTTAACTTTAAAACTCAGTTTTTTTAAGTGACTAAAAAGGCCAACAATGGAAAACATAAGAAAATATCTTAGGAAAATAATGAAACTATTTTTTTAATCTAGTGCAACCAAGAGCATTTTAATATCTTAAGAAAATTTTATTGCTTTAGACGTAGAAAGCTTACCCTTTTAATTATAGCCAACTAGTTTTGTTTTAATAGCATTTGTTAGGATGAGGTTCACTAAGATCCTGGGTAAAAACTGAAGAAACTACCAAACAGTGGAGGCAACTGAAGCGAATTGGTTCAGGCAGCTGCTTTATCAGCTACAGAGGGTAGTTTTGTCCAGTAATTTCTCAGACCCAAGTGGCCCCGCTTATGGAGCTTTTACAATTACAATATTATTTTAATATTAGAAATTTAACTCTTAGTCAACTCAAGGAATCAATCTTAACTGTCATGTATATTAATAGTTGATGAAAACCATTTAGTATACCAAATATATTATGTTCTGTAAGCTTTAAGAAGTCAAGAATAGTTGAACTTACATTTAGCAACTGATGATTGAGATGTTATGAATGTTTATAAGCATTAATCTTATTTATATTCACTTATTACTCATCTTAACCATTATTTTATATGACTCATGAAAACAAAAGCATAGCACACTTAACAGTTTTTAGCTATATATTTTCTTAACCAAGGAAAATCTCTTATTTTCCACAGACAATAATAAACATTGTATTTCCAAAACCAAACTTTTAGAAATATTATCTTGATTGGCTAGCAACCTGGATGAAAACATCTCATTAATTTCAAAGACATCTTTATTTTTGCCAATCAATTTTAATTAGGTCACTGTTAAACCATGTGAACAAAAAGTATTTGGCGTATATCATGTGTATCCAATTATGTATAAACCAATTTAAGTAGAACTTTTGGAGGGTAATATGTACTTGTAAGTTAACACTCGGAAACACACATATTAACTTAAATCATATATAATCTTTATGTCACTTTAAGACTTTTATTTGCAAGTCTCCTGTAAGCCTCAAGTCTATTAATCCTCATCCCGTAATGTTTTGAGTTGACTACCCCTAAAAATTTGTACAATCAGTTTTTTGTTTGGAAAGCTCTAGCAGAGCCAGAAGTGCATAAGAGCAAAAAATGGAAAGAAAAAGAAATTGTCGAGCTCAACAAATCCTTTTTTTTTTTATTTTAGAAATAAAAGGAGGAAAATACTAACAGATGGACAAAGTTTTACAAAATAGCAAAGGATCAGTACAGACATTACAGAGTTACAAACAGAGTGGTAGGGAATTAACAATGCTTATTGTATTACATATTGATATCTTCAATGTAGTTTCTCATGAACACACATATAGACATACAAAGCTAATCAACCAATGCCTCACTGACAGTTTCTTTCAGCAAGGAAATACAGGACAATAGAACACCCCTCTTAACTATCCTGCATATACATATATACAAACTTTCTCCTTCTTTCCCTTCTCTTTTCCCATATTCCAGTTATCCTTTACCTATGAGTGCTTTCCTATCAATTCCCAATGTCTGTCATATCTCCTAGTTTAAATTAACTCTTTCAGGCTTTACACTAGAGAAACAATGCGGTGCTTGCACATGTATGTTTGATTTATTTCGCTTATGAGTATGGTCTCTAGTTCAACAAATACTTTTTAAAAAAGCAGGTGCAGGTACTTTTAACTAACTATTAAAACAGATTAACAGGGAGATGAACAGACAAGATACCATACATAAAACAACTCTATTAAATCAAATTGCACTTTTAGATATGTTGACCATGTTGAATTATAATAATCTTATTACAGTTGTACATTTATAACTATAAATAAACTAGTCAGGATTTTTTTCTAGGGATTATCCATTAGCTCTCCTTTTTATGTATATAACAATATTTTTAAAAAAATATTTTAAGATACTGTGAGTGTATTTCTTGTTCATTAAACATTATAGATTGATAATCAATAAGATTCAGAAAGGGGAAAGAGAAAAGAGCTATGAAGCCTTGCTTTTTTACTCTCAAATTTACCTTTGGAGAAAAATCAACTTTTATCCTAAATTGGTCCTAAGTTTATAGATTATAACTTGCAGGTAATGCTTTGTGGACAGAATTGTGTTAACCATAATAAATGACCTATTATATGCCTTTAAAATCTCTCTTGTGTACTTCTGTAAAGAGAAAAAAAAGAAAGACAGGATGCTTCCCTGAGTTCAAGGAGGCAGAGCTACCTATCTCATTCAGGGGTCCCACCGTGTGGAGCAGTGAGACACCTCAACTGGGCTAGGTCACATGTACAACCCTTTCACTGCCAGAGTCCAGATGCACTACAACTGCTCAGGGTGGCAGCTTCGCCCTGTTATTCCACAGCCAGGAGCTCTGGCTGGCTTGGCCCAGTTTTCTATCAGTGACTAACTAGTCCAGGATTCCCAGCTAGTCACACAGAAATGTATTTTAGCCTTTATCAACAGATTAAGAAAGCAGGAAATGGAGTTGTACATAAGAGCTAGATTTCACTAAAAAATTCTACCACAAAGATCTTCATGTCTGGAGACCCATAAAACACACACACACACACACACACACACACTGAATTCAGAGGGTTAAATTGTTTGGAGCACACAACAATGAAAAACAGAGGCCATGTGCTTTCCCTCCCTGCTCCCACGTGGTGAGACACACTAGGTTTCTCTTCTCTCCACTTCCCTGCCTCTCCCTGACAGTAAAATCAGAAAAAAAAATATGAAAGGATTTGAGACAGGGAGAGAGAAGAAAAAAGAAAAGCCGTTTGCTGAGCTTACCAGAGTTGGGGGCTCTGCAGTCTCCACGCCTCTTTCTACATCCCTTCGTGGTCATCACACAAAATATAAACATAAATGTAAACACAAATGTCTCTGGGCTGGCTCTGAGAGTCCCTGAGGCTAAAATAAAGAACTTAACCATCTCTTTATGTAAAGCAAATTTGCAGGTTCGCTGACTCTGGTTGCAGAGGAAGAATTTTCAGATCAAGTCAGGGAGAAGCAAGAGAAAGTTTTATTAGACAGAAATATAGGATGAACTCAGGAGCAGAGTGCTGGTGCTCAAAAATTTTAAAACATTATGATTCAGAGTTGGATACATTTAAGGGGGTGTCTTCAGTGCAAGCCATTTACATGTGTTTGAAATTGAGATATGCAGCCCAGCAGTATTGTCGCTTCCTGAGGGTGGAGAAAGTACAATTTACAAGTAAAAAGGACAGGTTAAGCACCCATATTTACAGGGTTATTTAAAAGGACCTTTAGGAATTTTTTGAGTGAGTTTCCAAAATAGGAAAAAGGCTTGAGTAACTTTTGTGTCTTACAGCTGTAATTTTTCTTGAAAGTTCAATGTCAAAACCTCACTTTTCTTGTCTCTTTTTTATCTAGTTTTTCTATTTTCTATCCTATCTCAGACCGACAGAGTAAGGGGATGCTGCTTATAAACAGGGGAAAAAGGCAGATTCAGACATAAACAATATCAGATTTTATGTTCATCATGTTTGGGGCAAGGCCTTCTCAGGGACCTGATTGGGGAGGGCTGCAGAGAGATAGCATCATCCAGATGGTCTGAGGAGTTGAGTCATCTGGAATGGACCTGTGACCAAAACTTGCTGCACCTAAAGCAAATGTCTCCCAGAGCAGCTAGTGTACCTGCTAGAGCCATGACTTGCTATAAGGCACTTGTGACAATCACAGAAGAAAAAATAAATAATGAGTACTCTTGAGTAGCATGAGGCCCTTCTCTCCTGTCTCAATATCTACTTCCATGCCAGTGAAACTAAGTTCTTACTGACAGAACTAAGGGGCAGGATATTTGAACATCTCCTGCAAAGAAAGCCACACACTCCAACTATTCCTGCCTGAAGCTCAAATAATTTCTCAAGAATAAATCTTTCTCAATTTAATTTTCTACTTCTATCTAATTCCAAAGCACTAATTTATTGCTGTTGTTTTTAAAAATAGGGTCTGTGTGGTGGACTGACAACTGGTGGTCAACTTGTAACACCCAGCTGAACTGAACCAGCATCATGCTGGGTGTGGGAGGCCCACCTGAGGATTGTTGCTGGCAGCCATAAGAGGCAGAACTGGAGAGGAAGAAGTTTAGAAGCTGTTGTGAGGTGTTGGAGCTGTTAGTTTTTGTGGAGAACCTTGGAGGATCTTGTCATGCTGTCATGCTTTCCCAATGAACTTGGCTGTTCTCGTGGTCAAAGGAGCTCAGGACCTTGGTGTTGCTGGGAATGGCTGTGGTACACTTTGGGAAAGCCCTGGTCCTTACTTTGAGCATCGCTTCCTGGCTGTGGAGGGGAAGACGGTGCTCTGTTTAATGTCCTAGAGAAGCTTGTCACACTGGCCATCCTGATATAGACTTAGCTGTTCTCATCGTGGGAGGAGCTCAGGACCTCACTGTTGCTGAGGATGGCTGTGGTACCTTTCAGGGGAGCTCTGGTTCTTACTTTGAGCATTGTTTCCCGGCTGCACTGCGGATGTCTCAGCCTGAGAGCACAGATCCCTCATTCCACTGGCACAGACTCTCTAGCTTCCACCACTGACTTTTGGGCTTTCACATGAGACATTGTTGTGGAGTCTTGGCCTCCAGTTGGACTCATGGGGGGCATTGTTATGGGCTCTAGGTCTTCAGCTGGACTCATGCAAGACATTACCATGGGACCCAGGCCCTTGGCTGGATTCTCTGATCTAGTGTGTAGACAGATTTCCTGCACTCTATTTGTATATGACTCTTTGGTAACTATTATAAATTAATCGTATAATTGTGTGTCCTGAATTAAATTGTATTCCCCTGCCAAACCCCAAACTACAACAGTCTGTCTTAGTCACTAGTACAAAATACCTAACACCTGTAACTTAAAGGAGGAGTTTATTTTGGTTCGCCGTTACAGTCTATGGTCAGCTGGCTGCAAGGCATGCAGGATATGGTAGAAGTAGTACAGTTAAAAACAATGGAGCTGAGGAGGTCGTGCTCTTCCACCTATTTAATTTTAAACAGAGCCCTAGGGCCATTTCTCCTTCCTTTGTCGTAAGAGAGGTAGAGAATAACAAAAGCAAAACAAGAAATCTCTTATGCTGTAGGCAAGAGCACAGGTGCATGGGATTTCCCAGCCTCACTTCCGGTCACCTTCACCCTAGTCCAATCTGACTAAGGGTTCATGAATCGGCACTACATCTCAGGCATGTAATTGAGAACAGAACGGCTTTTGGGATGGGCATGCATGCTGAGAGCGCTTGAGAAGATACAACACCCTGTCAATCATTTCTGTCTAGACTCAGGTGTGAGGCTGAGGTGCATATCCTTTAAATTTCAAAAGCTTGATTTACCTGGAGGCTGCTGTATGGCTGTGTGCTATGTTCTGTGTGCAGTGTTTTTGCTTTCCTGTCATCTTGGTACCACTTTTGTGTTTGTGTCATATTTTTGTCAGCCTGGACTTCACTGAACACATCTTTCCGTGATCTTCAATAAATACAGCTGCTTTTCCCTTGCCACTGGGTGTGCACGTGCAATTCATTGCGTGTCATACACAAGAGCCTGGAGTATACCTGCTGAATCCATCACTAGATAAGAGAATGGCTTGACAGAGGAAAGGTTGCTTATGGCATGGTGGCCAGGAAGCAGAGAGAAGGGAGGAGCTGCAAAGGAATATATATCCTTCCAGATCACACCTCAATAATCCCCTTTTCAACCAGGCCCCCCCTTGCAACAACACATTCAGAGGCTGCACTCACCAGTGAAAGAATCCACTAATGGGATAGTGCCCCCATAGACCAGTCACCTTTCAAAAGCCCCACCTGTGGGTCCATGAAGCTTTGGGGGTTATCTAGATATAAACCATAATAAGGTCTCATTATATAGATCAGGCTGGCCTTGAACTATGTAGCCTAGCCCAGCAAGGCAGGCTCAAATTCATGGTGATGCTCCTGCCCCACCATGCATGTTGGGATTACAGACATGTGCCATCATGCCTGGTACCTACAATGGTTGTTTTTGACACTTTTGTGTAGTTGAATGCTTTTGTACTGCAAATGTACACCAATATCATGTCACCATAACCTGAAATCTTTCCCTTGTTTGTTTTCAATGACACTCTAAGTATCTCTTAGTCTCTCTTATACCTTCTTGCAGCAGAAATATTAGAAGGATCTACATTTCAGGACTTGGCTTGACTAGATTCCAGGTTGCTCTTATCCAGGCAGTCCATAACAATGAACAGAGCTTCCACCCAATTCAACTCTCCTTACTTGCCTCATGTAGCCTGGGAGCTTTTGTTCCTATAGAGTGAAATTTTCCCTATATAGAGTGATTTTTTTTTTCACATGGAAAATCTGCATGACAGTGGGATGATTTATACAGTTGTGTGCCACAAAATGATGTCTCAGTCAATCATGAACTGCATAATACAGACTCATTAGATTAAAATGGAGCTGAAAATTTTCTATCATCTAGTGATGTCATAACCTTCATAATGTTATCATGAAATATATTAGTCACATGTTTGTGGTGATGTTGACATAATGTGACAGTGGAGGACTGTACTTTATTTATGATACTATACTTTTATAATAATTATTTTAGAATATACTCCTACTTATTAAAAATGTTGGCTGTAAATAGTATGTAATGACAGCAACTTTATATATATTGTACTTCTTACATGAATTGATTGTATCAAGAGGTCACTTGGAATGACTGATCTATACCATCTAGGTTTGTGTAAGTACTTTAGGAAGTTTGTACAACTACAAAATTGCCTAAGGACACAATTCCTAGATTCTTCAAGACATATACCCTTTGTTAACGATGCATGACTGTATATCCAATTAGTGAACATTTTTTTAAAAATTTACTGGAAGGAATCTAAAATTTGGAGCAGTTTTACCCAAAACTAGAAATCTGGCAACCCCAGGTATTAATAGTAGATAGAGAAATATTTGGTTTACATGGAGGACATACAATTTGAGGCAGAGTAATGTATAAGGACCGTTTAAAAAAGCATGGAAATTAACAGAAAACTATAAAGTCCACAGCTATAATATTGAATTCACAATGCAAGAAAATGTCCATGATGTCTGGTCAGGTTGAGGCATGAGTCCTAAATATTCCAGGGAGATAACATTTGCTGTTGCTCTTCAGCAATGCAGACAGGAACTGGGATGAGAGAAGTCATTTTGAAAGTGGTAACTGTAGAATGGGAGTGAGGCCTTGGAGCTAACTGTGAATGGTTGTGTAGTGGTAGGTTTTATTGGAGAAATAGCCTTCCAGTTTAAGGAAAACAATATTTTATGGTTGTTTACAGCATATTATCTGGCATCAAATGCATTTTTACAAATGAGGAAGCCAGATCGTTTCTCTCCTTAACTTCCCTGCTTATACCATCCTTAGACCCTGATATATTTGTGCAGGCCATCTGGTAACTCCATTCAGAGATCTATTTTTACTTGCAATTCATGACTAAGAGAAACTTAAGGTCTAATAAATTCAGGTAGTCCAAGAGCCAGGAAAAACAAGAGATACTTTTTGTTTTGAGAGAGTGGAGATAGTATTTGGGATAACAACAAAACACTGGGAAATCCCACTTAATTTCTTTCCATACTCTTACAGATTCTATTAGAATTTTACTGAAGCCAGGAGCAGGGCTTATCTGGGCTAGTGTGAGGTTGTAGGTAGGTGTCTAGGTAGTAGAAAGGGAGGAGAGACTTCTCAGACTAGGGAGGACAGCTATTTACTCTTTATTTTATTTATTTATTTTTTCTGGTACCAGGAATCGAACTCAGGACCTCACACTTGCCAGGCAGGTGCTGTGCCACTGAGCTAAATCCCCAGCTGGCTAGTTACTCTTTAAAGAGTTCTTTCAGCCAGAGAGAGAGAAAGAGAGAGAGAGGAGGGAGTATTATGGCAGAACCATAAAACCGACTACAAACTACAAATTATCTTGACAAATTTTCAGATCAGTTTGAACCCTTTGAGATGGCTCATGTGGCTGGTATTACCTAATTCATAGGAGTACAAAAAGTCTTTAATTCAAACAAGAATCCACTGAATGCCTAGAATCTTTTAATCTTTTCAGCATTTTGCTAATGCCAATCGTTCTACACTCTGGAAGGCTTTGTCCTTTTGACATAGCATTCAAAGAAAACTCTGAATCACAGTACCAATATACTGTACCTCATTTTCCTGTTTTTCGAGGTGCCATTTTCCCATTCTGAAATTGATATACATTTGAAAATCAGCCTATTAATTTCATGAGGTACCCTTTCTTATTTCTTTAAAAACTACTTATTCAATCAAAACTGTATTTTACAATCTATGAGGCCTTAGAACGGAAGATAGAGTGAGAAAGTTAAGAGCATGAACTCTGGTCAGATGGAACTAAGTTTCAGTTCTTCATCAACTATTGCTTCTGTGACCTGGGGTCAGATCTTTTCTTTTCTTCCTTCATTCTGTTTTGAGTTACTGGGGATCAAACCCAGGGGCACTGTGCCACTGATCAACACCCCAAACTCTTTTTAAAAAAAATTTTGAGACAGGGTCTTGCTAAGTTGCCTGGGCTGACCTTGAACTGGAGATCCTTCTACTTCAGTCTTCCAAGTAGCTGAGGTTACAGTTGTGAGCCACCACAGCAGGCCACTTCATGAAATTAAGCCTCAACTTTCTCATTGGCAAAATTGGGAAAATAAGATCTATTCTGTAGGATTTTGAGAATTAAATGGGAATTAAGGCAGAATGAACTGTCTGTTATCATAAGCTGTTATGAAATACTCATTTTTCCTTCCTCTTTCAGCCTTTATTGACAAATATTATACAATTTTTTTCCCAGAAATCAGGCCAAGGGAAATTTCATCAGACTCTACTCATATACTGTGTATTGAAGATCATCTCATACTCAGCACCATATTAGGTACTTTCAGAAAAGTTGCAAAGTCATGGCATGATGTCTTCTCTTTGGGAGCCTATGACCTAGTTGTGGACAAAGATAAATAAGTGATTAGAGAACATGTGTTTTTGTAACTGTTAAGTAATTTAGTATCTAATGATGTAAATTAGGTTAAAGTGACTATCATTCCTTTAAAAAAAGGACTTTGGTTTATGGGAATAAAATGAATTTCAAGAGTCAAATCCCGATTCTGCCACTTACTAGTCAAGTAACTTTGGGAAAGTCATCTAGTTTCTCTGAGCCTCCACTCAACTGAAAAAGTGGGGTTCTTATGCCTGTGTTACAGGGTTGCTATGGAAGGTAGAAATAACGTCCATGGGGTCTAGCTAGTACTTAATAAGTAACAGAGATTATTTTATGTATCTTTTTTCCTCCATAGAACAGCACCTAATTCAGCAGTTTGTACAGAAATATGTAATCAGCAAATGCTTACTGAGCTGAAATATTAGCAGTAGTTCTATACCTTCTTCGTCAGGCTATTTTATTGACTGCTATCAAATGTAGCTTCATGGTGGTCATCCAGGTGAAATAAATTGGTTGACAATTTGTGAGCTGTCATATTTTCAAAATCTATCTATGATTTGGAAATGATTCATGAATTCAAATTAACTGAAAGGTCATTGTTTTCACCATCTCACTGATGAATATTCTGGGAGACAATTCTACCAGCGAACAGTGTAAATTTCCTGCTTGATCTTTACTGTGCTGTATGTCTGTTATCTTTTGCCAAATTCTCCACACGGGCAAGTGTTTTGTTTCCTATATTAGATGTTCCTGAGAAAAACAGCAAATTACAAGGTTAATCAGTGAGTTTTCCCACTAAGCAGATCACATTCTGATCACTCTGTCAGAGAAACATTTGATGAATGAAAAGGAACTTTCCAGCCTGAGAGGATAGCTCAACAGTAGGGGACTTGCCAGCATGGTGAAGGCCTTTGGTTCAATGCCTAGCACTGTAAAAAGTAAAAATGAAAAGAAGGAAGAAAGGAGAAGGGGGAGGAGAAGGAGGAGAAGGAGGAGGAGGAGGAGAAGGAGAACAGGAAGAGGAAGAAGAAGAAAAAGAAGAAGAAGAAGAAGAAGAAGAAGAAGAAGAAGAAGAAGAAGAAGAAGAAGAAGAAGAAGAAGAAGAAGAAGAAGATCTCTATGG